>NC_056617.1:12728133-12728223 GCF_018340385.1 Cyprinus carpio | reverse complement strand
ATACATACATTTGCAGAAACATTACAAGTCACCACTATGACATGACTGTAATCACATACTATTCATTTCAGAAAAGTATTTATCAACAAT
>NC_056617.1:12628861-12727862 GCF_018340385.1 Cyprinus carpio | reverse complement strand
TTATTTTATTTGCCAATTTCTGTAAAAATGCTCTCTGTTGCAGTCACATACATTTGTGTGTGTGGGTGTGTGTATGAGATAGAAAGTTCGTTCTACTTTTTATTTATGCTCTAGGACCAGACCTTGGTTTATATGTAGAAAATTTCAGATTTATAATGGATTTACTTTTATTTTTTTGACCAAAAAAAAAATTTAAAAAGTCTTTTTTTTTCATTTTCCCATTCATTTTCAATGTGGGGTCATTTTGACTCCAAACACCTTAAACGGAATTTATTTATTTTTTTACACACACCTTTAGAACAACCAAATCAAGACCAGTTTTTTTTTTTAACACCTTAAACGGAATTTATTTAGGAAAGTACAGAGTTTCATGCCTGAGATGAAGGTAGCCTTTTAAAAAATGAAGGGGAAAAGTCAATTAATTTTAAAAAATGAAGGAAAAGTCCAGTGGGGTCAGAATGACCCCAAACAGTGATTAAGGGTTAAACTGTAATCTTTTTTGTGTTCATGAACTTTTATTTTGTTAATTTAATATTTATCAGTGTTGTACTAATGTTGTAACTTACAGTTATGCAGTAACAGGCACTGATCTATTACTTGTTTAGATATAGTTTTATTAACATTTGGAAGAGTGAATCCCTAAGCAGTTGGGCAAGTTTTTCTTCACAGGTACATTGCAAAGATCATTGACAGCCGAGAGTGGACAGAGAAAACTGCCATTTCTTTTGAAGTAAAACATTTTATTAAAATTGGTTTCAAGTTTTTATTACACAATAATGTTTCCAATTATTGATTTAATTGAAAACTGTGAAAGCAAACCTATGTGTTTGTGACTAATCCAAACATAACAGGGATCCCCAAAGCAGAAAGGTGGGAACAATTGAGGGATATACATTGTGATGGTAGGTAAAATTGGCTAACAGTTTTTGTAGTTCAGTGGTTATAACTGTCTCATTTTACTTTTTTTATGTGTGTTACAGTACACTCTGTACATGGCTTTGGAGCTTGGATTTGATTTTACAGAAGTATGTGCCTCATTACTTAACATATTTTAAGTTAATTATTGAACACATAGGCGCTGATCCTGTGTGTGCTTGGGGGAATCGAGTACCCATGGGAATGACCAATCACCCACGGAAAATCATAAGATATTATTTATTGACTATCATATTGGTGAAGCAGATTTGGCAACTATCCAGTACGTATTTGTGTTTGTGCTCTAGAGAGCATGATAGTTTTCTGTTAAGTGAAAGTGAAAGTGACAAAAAAGTGACGTGACATTCAGCCAAGTATGGTGACCCATACTCAGAATTCGTGCTCTGCATTTAACCCATCCGAAGTGCACACACACAGAGCAGTGAACACACACACACACACACTGTGAACACACACCCGGAGCAGTGGGCAGCCATTTTTTATGCTGCGGCGCCCGGGGAGCAAGTTGGGGGTTCGATGCCTTGCTCAAGGGCACCTAAGTCATGGTATTAAAGGTGGTGAGAGAACTGTACATGCACTCCCCCCACCCACAATTCCTGCCGGCCCGAGACTCGAACTCACAACCCTTCGATTGGGAGTCCGACTCTCTAACCATTAGGCCACGAAGATTGTGTTTTCTTCAGTGTTGAGCAATGTAGCCAATCACAGACATATCTGTTTGTAAAGAGGACGCGGAGTCCGAAGTAGAATCCATTTGCAGAGGATTTACTGAGCAACAACAGAAACAAACAGATATCGCAGACAGGCAGTGGGTCAATACCAGGAAATCAGTCCAATCTGTGAACATACACAAGGGAGAATCCAAAGGCAAAGTGGTAGGCAGGCAATAGGTCCAAACACAGATATCAGGCCAATCAGGCAGCCAAATCAGAAGGGATAATCCAGATAATCGAAGACAAACAGGCAGAATCATACACATGGTCAGCAAACAGGAAAACAAGGAAACCGCTCGGTAAGGCAGTGTAACTGGCAATACTTTGCANNNAGCTTCTCTGGCTAAATAGTCACCAAACAGGAAGTCAAGGTAGAAGCAGCAGAGGGAGTAGATCTCAGTCAGTATTCAGGGGATGGCTCCCTCTGGTGGTGTGGCGTTACACTGTTGATTTCATGAACACAATGGCCAATCAGAGGCATTCAAATGAGATTTAATTTTTTTATTTTTTTGGCCACATTTTTGTGAATGACATTTGCATATTTATGCAGGATTCTCTCTCAAAAGTACAATAATTGACACAGGAGTGGACGGGACAAAAATAAACGTGAAAATATATGTGCATCAAGGCTAGAGCACTGTAAGTGGTTTAATTCTGGAACCGGGCCTGGATAAAACTAATGTTTGAGCAATTTTCATTATCGGTATCTCATATTTAGGCGTTAACATGAGTTATATGTGGCAGTAGGCTACATGCTTTAAAGTCAGAAAAAAATGAGTAGGATGTTTGTTAAATTTCTACGTAGAGTTACAGTTAACATTAACACACTTATGATTAATCATTAAAGTACTTATTAACATTTATGAGTCAAATGTCTGACTACCTTACACTTGGTAATGTATTTTGCAGTCTGTATGTTTCTCTTCACGAGGGAGAGAAAAGGTATGGAGGGTGGGCACCCACTGGCAGGATCATAATGGCGCCTATGATTGAACAGACATGTTTTAATTTGTTTTATGTGTTTATTTGATTATTTCTTTTTTTTCAGGATGACATGCCTGTGATCAGAAGATGGTGGTGCTTTTATTCTAGACAATTTCACTCTGCAAATGTATGTAGCTGTTTGCATGTTCACTTCCTACATTAAACCATTACTCTACTGTATATGTTGCTCTATACTGTACAATGTACCTACCTGTCTCTTGTCTTTTTTTTTGTTTGTTTTGTTTTTTGTTTTAGCGTTCAACCAGTGAGGAAAGCAGATTCACCTTACAAAAGACGGCGTCTTCAGGGAGAGGCAGGTGTAGCTGGTTAATTCATTTTTCACATACATTCTTTAAGAACGATGGTTGTTGTTGGAGTGTCCTTTTAGTATGTCAATTTTAAAAACTATTATATACAAGTACTGTATTGGCTACTTACTGTGTGTTGGATATTCATATTAATAAATATTTATTTGCAGTGCCAGAACATGCAGCTGTGACAATATATCAGGTTTGTCTGAACTAAACTTTTTTTTACTAAAGTGTATGTCAACGGAATGATTACAATTAAGAACACCATGTTTTCTTGCCCACAGATTCCCCCTGAAATCCTCTCAAAGATCTCGAAGGAAGTCATTTTAACAGATGGAGACTCCTCATACATGAAGGTAATAGTGAGACTTGCTCCCTATACAAAGGTGTCACTGAATAAAAATGCTTAAACAGAGCTTAAATCAAGACACTTTATTCCCCTTATCTAGTGAGTTCACATTATAGTTGGTATTTTCTTCAACTTAATTTGTTTCTAAAATGATCTCTTTTTCTGTCTTTTTTCTAGTCTGCATGACTGTAGCATTACAGATGTTTCTTCTTTAACTCATTCTTTGACAAACACAAAAGCAGTGCAGTTTCTAAAAAAAGCTTGATCTGAGTAACAATAAAATAGGAGAGTCAAAAGAGCAGCTCACTGAAGTACTACAAGGCTTAAACTGTAAACTGAGGTGAGTAAATGTCTCTTTGTGGTGTTAAAGAGAGCTTCATTTACCTTTTTAGTCTTGGACAGATTGTAGAAAAAAACTGAAATCCTGCTAAACTAAGTGAAAAATACCAGCCTCAGCTTACACAAATCACAATACATGTCTCTCTCATGTCCTAAATTTTCATTGAGAAAAAAATCATTAATTTTCAATACAACAGTTTTATTCATGTTCTGAATGTATTAAATTAAAAAAAATATATATAATTATATATATAACTTCAGGTACACGCAAATGTGAGCATAAAATCTGCATTCTAAGATTATCACAAGCAAATCATGATTCATCAGGAACTTTCATACTTATATTTATTGTATATTTAAAAAAAAAAAATAAATACAGAAACAACTCAGAAAGGAACTTGGTTTAGCTTAAAAGCTGGTATAAAAGTTATAGGCAGTGCTTTCATTGTTTATGAAAGAGTCAAAAACTCTGAAACCAGAGAAATCAACAGTACTAGACGAGTCATCCTCTGGTGAGATATTCCTCTTCAGAATATATTTAATAGAGGTGTAACGGTACACAAAAATTAAGTTTTTTTTTTTTCTATTTTTTATTAAACTGGTTTACTGTATGAATATTGACTCTTTTTTTGACTTAAAAAAAAAAATCTGTCAAAGCTGATGCAATGCACTCATTGTACTGCAGTTTATGGTGCGGTTGTAAATCAGGAGGAAAGATGTGAAGTGGTTCTACTTTTGGATAAAAAATATTTTCAAAAAATGTATCTTTTAGTCAGATTTATTGAGCTCACATCTTATTGCACTCGGTCGACTGCTCCTACTGTGAAGTCTATGAAGTGAAACATTTCTGACATTTACAGAGAAGGATAGGAGGATGGCACTGTGTTAGAACAGGTATTTTGGTGAGATGTTTCCAAACAGTGATTTATAATACAATCATTAATTAAAGCTACAGATTATACATTTAGTGTGTTTTTATCCACATGCATTTATTTGATGGCGAATTCCTGCAACTTCAAATGGTACTTAAACAAGAGACTTTTCTCCTATGCCTATTCTTGAATTCAGATCTGCATCCACTCTTGAGTGCAGTGCAGTGCCCTTAAAATAAAGAGTGATCTGAAAAATCTTGTCAACAACTATTTGTTTTTTTTTTGTTTTTTTTGATATGTTAAACTTGGTGAATATGTCACAATATAAAAGAGATCTGTTTCTATTTCAGATTCATTGTGATTTTAACAGAAGTAGTTGTTTTGTTTTTTGTTTATAAATTATATTTTATGTATTGCTGTTTAGAAATAAACTTTCACCATTAATAATGGAGCATTAATAAAAAACATGGTAAAATAAAGTGGGTGTAATATTATGTCGGCGAATTCAGGTTTTTTAGTGTTGGATACAACGCCATCTGGTTTTTATTTACAGGTGTAGACGTGTTGATACAAATCATCTGGTTTTATTTACAGGTGGAGTAGTGGCAGGAAAATAATCTGATCAGAAAAGAGATGGGTCGGACACACAGGAGTCTGGGAGTTCAGTATGAGGATTCAAATATTGATAATCATAATTCTAATTATAAAATTTAACACTAATATATATCACATCAACTAAAAGTGAAAGTCGGAAATGTGAACGTTAAATTATTGTCTGTATACAAAGATGTGAATCTGTATTATCAGTAATTCCCATTTTTATATTTTCTAATATTTGCGGCCCATAATTCATTTAGCATTTTTAAACATCATATATTATACATTATGCATACACACTTACATCATATATTTTTTTTTTTTTTGCATCATACTTACAGTTATGTATTACATAAAATGTCTTCATTTTTATTTGTATTTAAGTTTAAGTCTGTTTTAATGCACAAATATACATATGGAAATCTCATTGTGTTTGGTACATTCCCGGAGTGCTTATTGCTGTTTTTTAATATCTGAAGTAGACAAGGTTACTGTACAAATGACCCATTCCTTTGCTAGTGTCATCTCACAGTTTTTTTCTGTCCCCAGAGACCTCACCTCTTTACATGTTGTGCAGCACAAAAATGATTTTTGCATCTTTGGTCAGTTGTATTTGGTATTAATTTAAAAGCTTTAATAATACAAATTTGAACTAAAGACTTAATTTGTGTCATGTACAGTATTTGTGTGATGCTGCACCTCAAACTGCCATTAGTCTACTGAATTAATGTAAAATTTATCTGCAGTTTCTCACATTATGTAAAGTGTATTATGATTACCAGCCATTATCAAAAGCCAGCTGTACAGGGAACTTAACTGGTATTGGAATAACTTGAATGAGTCATAGACAAGTTGAGACAGGAAAGATAAAATCATACAGTTACATATACAGATGACATGCTGCTTAAAACAGCTGGATTTATTTAATAAGGTATGGATATAGGGCAGGTTGCCAGAAGAATGGAGGCAATGCATTTTTAATTCCCTTTGCAAAACTAAGAAATGTTTCTTCATTAGCTGATAGTGCCTGTTGCCCTCATAACATAAATACATGACATGTAGCCTATCTGGCCTATGTACTTCCTAATACAAACAGAATTAAATGTACAAAATAAATACAAACCACAAGATGCCAGGCATTTACAGTATCCAGCTTAGACAATAGTCAAGAAACAGGGGCAATAACACAGTACATGTAGCGTTTAGAAATATATAGAAAGCCATACTCCAGTCCAGTAGGGGGCAGTTGGCAGAACCCGTCGATAAAAATCTAAAAATCTAGGACTAGAAGGACTAAAACGAAAGGTTGGGTAATGAATGATTGTGTGTAGGTGTTAAAATATATATATATATATATATATATATATATATATATATATATATATATTTATTTTTTTATGTAGGAAGCTAGATTGTAAGCCTAGTGTCTGATTCACACTCCGAAGCAGAAGGTGGCGGTAATGCACCAAAAGCTGGTTGCCAACCGCCGTTAAAAACGAAGAAGAAGAAGACTAAAACGAAAGTAATCCGCATACGTAGACAAAGAAGCTACTATTACAAATGAGAAAAGTCAAGATGACCAAATGAGACAGATCGAATCGCTTCAGAAGTCAAACACACAGCAGTTTAATGGCACGGAATATTTGATCAGACACTGGACTTTTGTTTGGATTCGTACGACGTGACAAACAACAAGCGTACAGGACAAAAAATAGTGCTTCAGATACTTCTTAATTCTCTTTTTATTGCTCAAGACTGTAAGTTTTAATACTCTATCACAGTTGTTTTGGGGAAAATGAAATAGGACTTTCATACTGTGTATGTAAATGCGAAATTTAAAGTTACAGGAGGCCTAGTCTTTTTCCGGGTTTTTCCATAGGCTATATTCCGATCAGAGATAATCAGACGAAGAATCTAACAGAAATTACATGTAAAGTATGAAGTTTATTGGAAAGGGGTTTTGAAAATCGAAACTGGGCTGTTGTTTTTGAGATGCGGAATCGATCCCCCTCAAAAAAGAACGTCGCATAAATCTGCTTTTAATAAAGTGCATATTTCTGTTAACATAGTATCTTTTATTATATATTAGTTATGTAGTATGGCCATTATAATTTATATTACACGTCAATAGGTTATTTTAGGAGCACATAACTATAAAATTATATTGAACAATACAAAAGGTAACAAACTGGGATCAATTTAAAGGTATATACTCCACCCCAAAATGAAATTTTTGTTATTAATCACTTACCTCGATGTCGTTCCAAACCCGTAAAAGCTTAGCCTCGTCTTGGAACACAATTTAAGATATTTTGTATGAAAACAGGGAGGCCTGTGACTGTCCATCAGACTGCCAAGTAAATAACAGTGTCAAGGTCCATAAAGGTATGAAAGTCATAGTCAGAATACTCCATCTGCCATCAGACGTGCAATCTGGGTTATATGAAGCGACGGGAACACTTTTTGTAAGCAAAGAAAACAAAAGTAACAGTCTCCTCTGTGTCTCTCTGTATGCTGCGTATGCTCTTCTGTGTCCTCCGCTCCACAAGGATGCGCTGTTTCTACTTGTATTTAGCTTTGATTTTAAATAAAACAGCGCATCCTTGTGGCGTGGATGATACAGAAGAACATACGGTGATATGGAGACAAGAGACAGGAGACTGTTGATAAAGTGTTGAATAAAGTGGGTATTTTTGTTTTCTTAAGCTTACAAAAGTGCCATGACTGCCTGCTTTAAGGTCATGTCAACAGATAGAGAAATGTCTAAACGATGACTTCTTGCTATGAACATTATTTAGTGTTGGCTTACTTTTGCAGTCTAAGGGTTTAATCACAAACCTCAGGTTTTCATCCAAAATATCTTAAGTGCTTTCAGTATAAACTAAGCTTTTTGCGGGTTTACAAACGACATGTAAAGTGAAATATCCCGATGGGGTAAGTATCCATTTTGGGGTGGAGTATCCCTTTAAGCACAGTGTCTATTTCATGAACTGAAATTAGAGCCATGTGTCAGATAAACTCATTAAATGATCTGAAATGATTAAGAACTTTAATCAAAATGGCAATAAATTTGATTGTAACTCACATTTATTTATTTATTTAATTCTTTTCTTTTATTTTATTTTCTTTTTTTTTTTTTTTTTTTTTTTTTTTTTTTTTGCCAGCTCAGTGTTCTTCATTATTTTCTTGAATAACTGCCATGTTGCATCTCAGTAACATATTATCATCTCCAGGTCAAACTGAACAACTGATTGTTTTTACAAACCAGTGTTGAGCTGTCCAGCTGCAGTATGTCTTGGTAGCTTATTATCATCTCCAGGTCAAACTGAACAACTGATTGTTTTTACAAGGCAAAACAGAGGTAAGTCTGAGTCTGTTTTCAGAGAACCATTTTTAAACACTGTCAAGGTTTCAATTTTTTGTTTGTTTCCCTATAGATAACAAAACTTCAACAAGCATTGTTTTATATTTGCAGATGCTTTTTAAATTTTAACAAAGCATCTTAAAAACAGAACTGTTGCTTAAAACAGTGCTTCTGCCATGGCTGTAGATGATTTGCGACATCATTTGTCATCACTGAAAATCATTATAGGTAATAGATATGACTAAAAATAATGATTAAAAAAAGTAGCCAGTATATAATTAATATCTGACATCTGAAAAGCAAAATCATTTACAGTTAATCAAATTTACAGTTACAGTTCAGAACGAAACCTCAGAACCAGTAAACAGTGGAATGACTTTTAACTTTTAAACTGTAAATTATGTTGTTTTTCAGTTTGTTAATTTTGTGGTTATATAGGGGTGGATTTTTTTGGGGTATTAGAGAAAGCATAGTGATGTTAATGTAGTCATTTTTTTTGTTCTTATGTAGTCTTTTTTTTCATTAGTGTATGATCTTTGTGTCATTTGTGCCAGCTCTGAGTCTGTGAAGAGTGAGCGTTCAAAAAGTGACATGCCGAAGATTGGTGGTTGAAAAAGTGTCATGTAGAAAAATGTATTTCATATGTTGTACATTCTAACATTGCATTATATCTTGTTTTTGGTTCTTTTATTTAATTTTATTTTGAGTGTGGTAGGTTTTGATTTAACTTGATTTATGATAACCTTTATTCAGCCTGGTCTGGAGCTTATTTCCAGTAATAGTATTAAACCGTAGCCACTCGAGAGGCATAAATTCCTACCATGGAAAATAGATAATTCAGCCAGACATTACCTCCATCCATCCGTCCATCCATCCATCCATAGTGATGAAGGACAAAAATTACTATTTGCTGCAGTCTAATTTTCAAAATGAGACTTGTATGTCGCTGCCATCTTTTTTGTATGTATATATCATTTCTTTCTTTCTTTTTTTTTTCAGTGTTAGATCAGGTTCACATATTGTCCAGCTCTGTGTCTATGAAGTGACCGTTCAAAAGTTGACATGCGAACTTCAGTGAGAAAAAAACATCAACTACAAAAAGGTATTTAATGTGCTGTACGACTATAGCAGTACATTGTGTTTCATCTACCTTGTTTTTTGCAAGAGAACCAGACTGAATACATCTGTAAATCATGGAACACAGTGTCTGGTAACTTTTATTGAACTCAGTTCGGAGTTTCTTTCCAGTAATACAGTTACTCAGGCAGCCAAAACAAGATTAAATTCACCATAGAAAATAGATCATGCAACCAAACATAACTGTTCATCCATCCATCCAGCCATCCATCCATCAATAGTCGTGATGGACAGATGCACATATATATATATATATACTACACGTTGACTCAATAACCACAACTGTTCTTAGCTTTTTAGCATTTTTACTCTTTACTGCTGTTAAGCGTTAGGAGATAGAAGATACATGTATGGGATTGAATACAAAAAACCGCGCTAACCCCAAAATGGTGCTCTTCGCACATGCGCAGATGATAAAACATACCTTAACAATTTCCCCTCTTTTATTTTATTTTTATGTATAACTAGTTAACATTAGAGATTTGGTTTGAATTACTGAACATTGACAAAACAGAAGTAAATCATTGTTAAATCCTTTCAGTCTTTAACACTAGAAGCGCCAGAATTCCAAAACTACTAGAACAGCCGTGAGCGGTCATTTTGACCGCTATATTATAAACTCTATAATCTCTAAATAAATTGCCCAAATGAGAGATTAATGTATTAACTGTGTTAGGATATCTTTTAAAAAAACAAATAACACCAACATTATTTAGTTAAAAATGATAATTATAAATTTAGAAATATTCACATCATTTCTTAGTAAAATGTAATTATTGCATATTCAGTATTTCTCTGTATTTATTTTACATAACTCAGAGTAATTATTTAATATTTAGTATTTTTTATTTTTTTTTGAAATATAAAAAATGTTACAACATTTATGATACATTATAACACAGAACATAAGCTGGAAACAAGCAGCTGTAAAGTTAAAAAGAGTCACGAACGAAGTTTGGAACCATAAAACAATTTCGCTACAAATTCTATATTAAATAAATATATCTATATCATGCTCGGCTATTCACAGTTATGTTCTTCTCGCACAATTTCCACACACGGGTTTGTGGCATTTGCAGCAGGTGTCATGTTTTTATTTTTGTTTGCAGATTCTCAACACCTGACACTGTCTCCGTTTTGGTGTCAGTTGCGGGGGTTGATTTTGCTTTTGGTTGGACCTTGTGTCAACTGGCGATGCTGCCCTTTTCCCTCCATGAACTCAGCTCTCAGCTCCTCTGCCAGTCGCCAGCAGGAACTTCCTCCGGGCAATTTTGCTGCTGGTGCACTCCTTGAAGAGGATGTGGGCATTGATTCCAGCAAGGTCGAGGATGTTGTAAAAATACAGCCACTGGCCATCTCAGCGTACCGCCTTTCACAGAGTATGCCTGTGCCATCTGATCTAGGACATCCACCCCATACTTGGGTGTTGTTGTAATAGGTCACAGACTCGACTTTGCTTTGTTGCCCATCGGTGATGCCCAGCTTGTGTGCACGCAGACTCAAAATGCACACATTCTTCCTCGGCTTTCCCTGGTATATCGTGGCGTCGCATCAGCACATTTTAGCACTTTTTGTGTTATACAACTCCGCTTGCTCTTTTTCGCGGAGGGGGCAGCTTCAGCGCTTACTTTTTCCCCCATGAGTGCCAACCAGGCTGAGTCTTCTTGGCCTGTAAAGGCGGTGGCCAGTTCAGTGAAGTGAAGAAATTATCCGTTGTAATATTTCTTCCCTTACCCCAAGAATGGCTCCGCCAGTTCAAGCACCACACTCTCTCCACGAGGCTGACCTCTGCTCCGTGCCTCTTCTTTACCAGAAACAGAGCCCGTTCAGCATGTATTTCGAGCCGGACATCAGCAGCCAGCCAAAATTTGATGCCAAATTTATCAGGCTTATTCCCCATGTACTGAAGAAATCTGCACCGGGCCTTGGTGGGGAACAGCTGCTCATCTATGGTTATGTCGGCACCGGGCTTGTAACAGGCTATGCTGTTCTGAATAAACATGTTCCAAATTAGGCGATACCAGGGCAAACCTGTCATCCTGCAGGCGCACATGTCGGGTTTCTTTTTTCATCGAACCGCAGGAATCTCATTATCCCCTGAAGCGATTTCTGGCTATGGTTTCTTTGAAAAACGGGAAGCCCCATTTCTCCGACCAAAGGCTCCCCAAATCCATGTTCTTTGCCACTGTGCTCCACGGATATATAACAGAGCTATGAAGGCTTTCAGTTCAGCCACTGTCAGGTCCCATGAGCTGTCAACACGGTGCTGATGTGCCTCAGCCACAGTGCAGTCCCTGATGTGTTTCAGCATGCCATCGTCAAACAAACACAGAAAGGCAGTGAGTGCATCTTCGATGTTGCACTTCGCGTGCGCGGTGGGACCGGCAGCTTCAGTCAGAACATTTTGGCTCTGCCTTCTCCCTGGACGTTCAGTTGACTGAAGGATGGTCCACACCGTCCCATCCTTTCCCATTTCCACAGCCACCTCCGGCCGAGATGACTCTAAAGGCGGGCTGAGCACTCCAGCTGGCTCAAGTGCAGGTACTGGTTCGGGAAGACCTAGGGCGACAATATAACACTAATAAGAATAATAATAACAACAAAAATATAATAATAATATTCTAATAATAAAAATAATAATAATATCACAATAATAATAATAATATTCTAATAATAATAACAATAACAATTAAGTAAGAATGATAGTAATATTCTTAGAATAATAATAATAATAATAATAATAATTTTATAATATTATAATATAATAAAATAATAATAATATGAACAGC
The DNA here is from genome assembly GCF_018340385.1 of Cyprinus carpio. Lineage (NCBI taxonomy): Eukaryota > Metazoa > Chordata > Actinopteri > Cypriniformes > Cyprinidae > Cyprinus > Cyprinus carpio. Next base: position 12,715,471 of record NC_056617.1, on the reverse strand, counting down.
AGAACTAGCAAACATGGTCATCCAAGTTTACCTGGAACGTCAGCTGTGAACGGAACATCTGGTTCCCTAATCTCGAGGAAGGTAGCCGCCTCTTTTTTTCCTTTTACGGGCTCTGACTCACTCTCTGATGAGGATGAACTGTTGTCTTGCACCCAGGAAGGTCGCTGTCACTTTCCACCTCAGACAAGCCCCTGCATCAGAGTCATCACTGTCCAGATTGTGAAGCATTTCCAAGGCCATGGCAAAAGTCATATTTCTCTTCATTCTATTATTTGTATTAGACATTTTCTAAATGCTCCCTATAAACTCTTTATAAATCTATTTTTAAAAGGCAATAATAATTTGTAGTCCAAGAATTTGTATTTATAATCAATGAGCATATGCTAATAGTACTGGTGATGCTGACATAGACAATAAACTGCGGGAAAGAACAATAGAATCGCGAGAGATTTAGAGTGGTCAATATGACCGTTATGGCTTTAATAGGTAGAAATGCTCATATTTTTTTTGCCTTTTATGTAATTTATATAAAATCTATTGTAAGTAAAAATAGAAACACTTTTAGGAAAAGTCACAAACCAGCAAGATTGTATTTTTTTATTCAACAAAGTTATTGTACATATACATTTCAAAACGGTCATTTTGACCGTCATGGCAGTTCTAGTGTTAATATGGTAAAAACCTGTGCTGAGAGCTTTCAGAAGGCCAAGTGCAGATGCCTCTTTTTTTGTCAAGCAGTTAGCTAGCTGCTCTTTGGTGGCTGACCACAAGATCTGCTGAACAGTTCCATAGTGTATAAGCTCCTTCATACTGCTGATTTCTAGGCGCAGTCTCTTTTTGGTGATTTTGTAGATTTGAGAGCATTGAGAAGGGAATGATTGTCTGTTATACACACAATGGGCAAGTTGTTGCATGAGCAGCCAACAGTGGTAATCTCAGAGTAGAGTGTAGCGAGGAAAACTACACTGTCAATCCCATCTGCAAGTGCCAAAGTCTCTCCCGCTAAGGTACTCCGTACAACTATCCTGATGCGTTTTGACTGCCAGGATGTAGGTGAGAATTTTCCATTTTCTCCCATAAGCATGATGAAATGTCTACCCTGTGTTCCACCATCTGGAAGGTTTCCCATTGAGGAATCACTGTACACCACTAATTTAACAGAACTGTCTTTCCCTAGGTACTGGAACCTCAAGGTGACCTATTCTGATTTTAGTTGTCTGATTAGTTTCTTTGCACAATTCAGGAACTGAACAGTAGGATGTTTTGTGTTAGATGCCAAAATGGATATGTCACACATTATATCAGGTCTGCTTTGCCTGGCAACCCACAATATTTGTCAAATCTTTGATTTTAGCATGCCCATCTTAACTTCTGTCAGTGAAGCTTCACGCTGTGTTGCTCTGGTGGAGTCCACTGGAATGGGTTGGAGATTTTTTATATACGTTCCTTTCCAACTTGGAAGGCATCTTTCAACTGAGAAATGATCTTTGTGGAGAATGCATCTGCACCACCCCAAATAAAGTCATCCACATGAGATACAAGAATCCCCATCACATTGCAGAAATCTTCCAGCCAGTAAAATACTGCTGATTCTGCCTTTTACACTGTAGCTCCCAGTTGTTGCATGGTGTCTTTCACCGTATTATACCAGAATAAAGAAGCATCTGTTAGGCCGTAAACACATTTTTTTTTTTTTTTTTTTATTTTTTATTTGTTTCTTTTCTTTTGGTTTGTTGTTGTGGGTGTATGTGGTTGTCTCTTTTTCTTGTTTTAAGGCTGCTTTAATGTCTTGGAGTTTAGCTGCCATTTATTCTGACATATGACTGCCATTATCATTTTTAGAGACTCTGAACTACATGTAGGTGAGTCTTTGGGAAAGTCTTGAGTGTTTGTTTCTTCAAAGCATCTCACAACAAATCTAGCCTTAGTTACAACTCCAGCAGTTGTTTCTTTTAGTGTGCACACCCATCTCATGGAGATGCACTTCTGCCCTTCATCTTTCACTTCTTCAAAGACATTATTTCTCTATCAGGTGCTGAGTTCTGTATTTTTTGCAGGCATGAAGAGATCATCATGTACTATCAGTATATCATCCAGTCAGTGCTCAACTTAGCATGTTCGCCTGAATCGCCTGGACACTGTCCATTTGTCCTAGATCGACTGATCCAGTTGTCCCAGCAATTTCCTCAGGCTCACTGTACTGAAAATTATACCAGTCCTTGTGCTTTCCTGTAGCCTTTTCTGCTCGGCTGAGGATTTTCCCAATGTGGGTGTCCACTTTGATTGCCTGTCTATTTCACTGTTTTGCCAATTTTTAGTCTTAGGCTTTCACAGCTCATGAATGAGTGGGTTTCTGTCATCTGGGATTGATCAAGATTATCCCTTCCTGGCAGCACTGATGCAGGAAGTTCACTGCCATCTTCAGCATTAAGAGGTTCATGATTTGCTTCACTTCAACATTTTCACTTTCAGTGCCACTGAGATCTGCTTCTGGTGTTACTGTGTGACTTTCATATGTTTTCATTTGTTCCCCTTTCTGTCTTCTCCAGTTTTGTTTGTGGGGTCATCCACCTTTCTTAGTTAGACTAATGCACCCGAACATAGGTTCCACCATGCCTGACAAATACCACCACACCATCTTGGCCTATGACCACACCTGGGGTCTCATTTATAAACGTTCGCATTATGCACACAATGGGCATAATATATATAGTATGCAATTTTCCATGCACATATCGCGATTTATAAAAAATAAACTTTGCGTAAATAAGGACGCACCGTACGGACATTATAAACCATGTGTACAAACTCTTTTTCATGGAGTGATAAAATTAAGTAATGAAGTAAACAACGATTTTAAACTCTGTTTTCATGTTGATGTTTTTTTCTAAAACATAGCAATGATACTTTTTCCCTACAGTCTCTGTGTTAAACATGGTGTCATGTGCATGGGAATTCGCATGGAAATGATATGCAAATTAGGTTATGCATCGTAAAACAAGGCGTTGTAAGTTCCATATATGGTAATTTCGGGGAGGAGACGAGGTGGAGATGCACGTACGCACAATCTTTCCCTGACTGGAATTTATAAACAGATTTTTGCGCAGGTTCTGGCGTATGCATGGTTTTATAAATCTGAAAACTTTTGGCCGTAAGCAAAATCTAGCTTTTGTGCCTACATAAAATTTTAGGATGAAATTTTAGGAGAGTTTTATAAATGAGACCCCTGGACCTTTCCACTCATTACAATCTACTCGTTTATAATACACTTTGTCCCCCGTTTCACATTTGTCATGAACGGGCCGCAGATGCTTACGAAGGGCTCTTCTAATTCTCTATGTGCATTAGGCTTCTGTGAATGCTTTTCGCATTGCATGTAGTGTTGGGATTTGCTTAGCTGTCCAAGTACTCTTACTTGTTTCCAGAGCTGGGGGCATATCAGTGAGGACAGAGGGTAGATTTGGGTTCTGCCCAAACACTAACTGGTAGGGACTATGACCATGGACATTGTGCAGAGAGTTCTTTGCCATTACTGCCCAATCTAGGGCTGTCTTCCAGTCACAGTTGTGGTCCCTCTTCTCTTTCAGCAAAATTTCAGTGAGGGTCTGATTGTGCCTTTCTAAAAGGCCATTGCTCCATAGGCTGTATGCTGCAGTTGTTTTAACTTCAGTGTTAAACTTTTCAGCCATGTCCTTCATTTCGTCATTGTTTAATTCACCTCCATTATCATTAACCCTCTAAGGTCTAGGGGGTTTTGGGGGCCTGGAAAAGTTTTGACATGCCCTGACTTTTGTGCTTTTTTCAGTTGCTTATAAACCGATACATGGTTACAGAAAACACTGTATTCAGTACAAACTGGGCTACAATAATATGTAAATAGCATGTATGTACATGATTTTGTTTTTGAGAAAACAACATTTATGCGTGGTTAGTGAAAAACTGAAATAAGGTCATAAAACACATACAGAACATTTGTACACAAGACTGTCAAACCTGGAGCTTGTAGTCTAGAATTTTTGCTTCAAAATGATGTGAAAATCATTTTGTTTACTCACTCACAGACTCACAGTTCTAAGACACTTTTTGCTTGTAAATGGCATATGCGAGTAGGTGTCAACTATCATGAATATCATTGTGATTCACACCTGAGAAGACAAAGATCCACATAATGAGCTACATAATGAGCCTTTCAGCCAGGTGTGTGACTGAGAGGGAAGAGTTTACAAGAAAGAATGTGAGGACAAAATAAATGGATATATTTTTATGTTAATAGTTTATTTAGAACATATTTAATTATCCCACAAAATAATTTGAGATTCACTTGCAAGTGCAGTTAAACAGTTTATTAGGAACAAAAGTTCCTAGGAACAAAATCAAGGCTGACTTTCAAAGCTGAAGTTTTAGCATCATTACTCCAGTCACACGATCCTTCAGAAATCCTTCTAATATTCAGATTTTCTACTCAAAAAAAAAAAATAAAAAAAAAAAAATATATATATATATATATATATATATATATATATATATATACTATTATTATTATTATTATTATTATTATTATTATTTTTAATGTTGACAAGAGCTGAGAATATTTTTTTTTTCAGATTTTTTTGATAAATTGAAAGAACAGCATCGTTTGGAACATTTATCGTATTAATCATTTTTATTTATCATCACGTGTGTGCTAAATAAAAGTTGTAATTTCTATATATACTGACTCCAAGCTTTTAAATGGTATAGTGTATATTGTTAAACTTGGAGTAAGACTGGATGCTGAAAATTTAGCTTTGATCACACGGAATAAATTAACTTGTAAAATATATTCAAATATAAAGCAGTTATTTTAAATAGTAAAAATATTGAACAATATTACTGCTTTAGCAAACTGGTATTGACCTGTATTGTGTCATGTTGAAATATATAAAAGAACATCACATAATTAGCATTTCCAAAGTGTATATTGTTTATGTGCTCTCAAGTAAATTAAATGATAAACTACATTATTAACATTATTGTGATGGTCACTGATACTAGTAGTACAGTAGAACATTTAGATGATGTGAATGAAACTTCATAATGTTTCACTTGATTATACATTTAGTCAGGAATTATAGTTTGCAGGAAAAATAGTTTGTAAAAAAATCTAACTAGTAAAATCTGTACACGTTACGTGAAACCTAACACAAGTATATAAATTAAAAAAAAGAGACATACTCATGTTTATGATCTCTGCTGGATTAAGTGCTTCATTTTTTTTCTGAGGAAATCCAAATCTCAAATCCTGAGGTAATCCTCAGTGGATCTTCTCGGGGTGAATTATGTCTTATTCCTCTCAGCTCGAAGCAAACAGTAAAATAAAAAAAATAAAAAATAAAAAACTTGAACAGTCTCGCTGCTTTGTTTTCTGTGGTATGGGCGTATACATGCCGACTTGCCGAGCACTTCAAGTGGAACATTATAATCTCAATAGCGCGTTCAGCGCGTGGGCATGGTCGCATTAGATGTAATGAAGGGAGACTTGAAAGACGGACATCGCATTGTTTTCATATGGATTACTTTATCACAGAATATTTGTTTTTGGTAGCACTTGCTTAGTTTAAAAGTAGACATGTCAGTCTTTCTATAGATATATCTCTCATGTCTCTTCATTGAGTATTCTCTGAGTTACAGTTCATTTTAATGACGCGTTTCTAAATGAAGATCACTGCAGACCAAGGCTGCAGACAGCACACCTTGTTTGTTTTCTTTATTTTATAAATGCACAAAGTTTTGTTGTTATTATGTCTGTATACAAATAAAAGAAGACCCTTTACAGATTCGATTGATGTATTGCTCTTATCTGTACGATCAAAACTGAAAGTGTAATTTAAGTTATTTTCGGGGTTATCAGGAGAAGATGCCTCATAACGCGTATACGCGGGGATCGACTCCAGAGGGTTAAACAATCTGCATGGAGGACCATGAACACTTATCCAGCAGTGAATAAAGTGCTTCACTATCTTTTTTGGGTTATTTGGGGTGACAATACTCCCTGTACTGAAGTGTGTGAAGTGGTCAATAGCATGCAAATACCATACTCCTGGCTCAAGCTCATGTAAGTCCATATCCACAGTCTCAGGCTTATGTTTTGGCCTGCTGTATCTGCTACATGTATCGCAGTTTTTAACAATGTTCTTGAGGATTGTGTTGCTTTCATCATCATGATTACCTGAGCAGGCCAGTAATTTTTTTTGCACTCTATCAGCTGAAGCATATCCAAATTGTCTGTGTAGTTTCAATAGGATTCTCTTCTTTTCTTTTGTTGTCATGTTTTCTGTCACAGCAAGAATTTAATTTTCATTTTTTGTTTTGCTCTCACTTTTCACATAGATGACTGTCATCTCTCATGTTCACGCAATAATGTCCTGAAGATGTCAGTTCAAGGTTAACAGGTTGTTTACACATAGTTACTTTGTCATTTGCAGTGTCCAGAACAGCTCTTGCCCTTTTCAGTGAAGCATTGCTTAAGAGCATTGGTATATCTGCAGGAACAATTTCTGTTTGGTAATTTTCCTTGTGGAGTGAAAAACTTCTGATGACAGAAAAACCAAATCTGAAAGGTCTTGCACTTTGTTTGTCATCTATTTTCAGTAACTCACAATGTGGCAGCCCACTTGTTTAATACTCAAGCCATTTTTCTCCACACACAGTTCTTGTACAGGCTGTGTCAATCACAGCTGATCCTAAAGCCTCCACCATGAAGATTTCTGTGTTAGACAAAGATTCATTTGAAAACAAAGTGATGTTACATTCTTCAACGTCATCTGCTTGTCCTTCATCTTTTGACAGTTTTACATGTTCCTTTTTGTTTGGACAGTCCTTCGCCCAGTGATAAGTGCTTTGGCAAATTGCACATTTCGTTAACTCCAAAAATAATTTTCAAGGCTGATTTCATATCGGTGAAAAGGATGCTGGGTCAAGCTGTAAGCGCTAACTGTTTATCTTTAACAGTAAGTCTGGGAATATTGAGTAGCTTGAAGGCTAGTACGGCATCTGGGAGCTCCATTTTGAACTTACGTAGCCTGTTGTTTTGACGGTCAAACTCGTCGATGTATTTCACCATAGAAACGATCTTTTGATCCAGACAAACTCTGTGTACACCTCATATTGTCGATCTTTTCTTCTTTTGAAAACACAGAGTCCAATTTCGCTGTAAGTGTTTCAGTGTCAGCATTTAAATCCTTATCGGAAATTTCCATTGCACTGTACCTTGCTCTGCCCATTAGTGACAAGGTAACTGCCAAGACTTGTGTCTTTCTGTCCAGGTTGTTGACCCATCTCCAAATTTCAACCTCATTTTTCCAACTTTCGATTGCATTCTTGTCGTAAGGTGGTGGGTTTTTTTTGTTTTTTGCTGCTGCAGCCATCCTCTGCTAACAATGTTGACTCAATAACCGCAACTGTTCTTAGCAGTAACACTCTTTACTGCTCAAACACGTTCAACCACAGAAGCTCCATATACAGGACTGAACTGAACTACAAAAAAAAAAAAAATGCGCTAACCCTAAAATGGTGATTTTGTTTTTTTAGTTTGCAAGTGGGTAGAAGATTAAATTTAAATTAAAACTACATTTGATTGCCATCTGCAATATTAAAACCTTTTCAAATGAGACTGAAGTAACTCCTGTAGTAAAATATTAATAATAATAATAATAATAATAATAAACTCCTTTCTGTTCCTTGTATCATTAGTGTAAGATCAGGCTCACTATCCAGCTCTGTGTCTGTGAAGGTGAAGTTGCTTTTGTAGTGGGGTATATGCCAAACTTCAGTAAGAGAATACCATCAACCAAAAGGGATTTCATGTGTTGTACATTATAACATTGCATTATTTCTTCAGTGTGGTACATTTTATGTAACTTGACTGAGTAAAACAGTTAATGACTGAACTCAATGTCTGATAACCTTTATTCAACCTGGTCTGGAGCTTATTTCCAGTAATAGTATTAAACCGTAGCCACTCGAGAGGCATAAATTCACCATGGAAAATAGATAATTCAGCCGAACATTACCTCCATCCATCCGTCCATCCATCCATCCATAGTGATGAAGGACAAAAATGACTATTTGCTACATTATAATTTTCAAATGAGACTTGTGTATCTTGTATCTTTTGTATGTATATATCTTATTTCTTTCTTTTTTTTTTTTTCAGTGTTAGATCAGGTTCACATGTGTCCAGCTCTGTGTCCTGTGAAGAGTGACCCGCTCAAAAGGTGACATGTACGACTTCAGTGAGAAAAAAACATCAACTACAAAAAGGTATTTAATGTGCTGTACGTTATACCATTACATTGTTTCTCTGCCTTGTTTTTTGCAAGAGAACCAGACTGAATACATCTGTAAATCATGGAACACAGTGTCTGGTAACTTTTATTGAACTCAGTTCGGAGTTTCTTTCCAGTAATACAGTTACACAGGCAGCCAAAACAAGCTTAAATTTACCATGGAAAATAGATTATGCAACCAAACATAACTGTTCATCCATCCATCCAGCCATCCATCCATCAATACCATAGTGGATGGGCAGATGCACATCTATACTGAATTTAATTTGCCATTTGCAACATTAAAAAAACTTTTCAAATGAGACTGAAGTAACTCCTGTAGTAAAATAATATAATATTATTATTATTATTATTATTGATAATAAATAATAATAATACACACAATAATAATAATAATAATAATAATAATAATAAACTCCTTTCTGTTCCTTGTATCATTAGTGTAAGATCAGGCTCACTATCCAGCTCTGTGTCTGTGAAGAGTGTGCGTTCAAAAGGGGACATGCCAAACTTCAGTGAGAGAAAACCATCAACCAAAAGGTATTTCATATGTTGTACATTCTAACATTGCATTATTTCTTCAGTGTGGTACATTTTATGTAACTTGACTGAGTAAAACAGTTAATGACTGAACTCAATGTCTGATAACCTTTATTCAACCTGGTCTGGAGCTTATTTCCAGTAATAGAATTAAACAGTAGCCACTCGAGAGGCAAAAATTCACCATGGAAAATAGATAATTCAGCCGAACATTACCTCCATCCATCCATCCGTCCATCCATCCATCCATAGTGATGAAGGACAAAAATTACTATTTGCTGCATTATAATTTTCAAATGAGACTTGTGTATCTTGTATCTTTTTTGTATGTATATATCTTCTTTTCTTTCTTTTTTTTTGTCAGTGTTTAGATCAGGTTCACATGTGTCCAGCTCTCTGTGTCTGTATGAAGAGTGACCCGTTCAAAAAGGTGACATGCGAACTCAGTGAGAAAAAAAAACATCAACTACAAAAAGGTATTTAATGTGCTGTACATTATAACATTACATTGTTTCTCTGCCTTGTTTTTTGTGCAAGAGAGAACCAGACTGAATACATCTGTAAATCATGGAACACAGTGTCTGTTTGGTAACTTTATGAGTTGTGAGCTATCAGTTCGGAGTTTCTTTCCAGTAATACAGTTACTCAGGCAGCCAAAACAAGATTAAATTCACCATAGAAAATAGATCATGCAACCAAACATAACTGTTCATCCATCCATCCAGCCATCCATCCATCAATAGTCGTGATGGGCAGATGCACATCTATACTGAATTTAATTGCCATTTGAAACATTAAAACCTTTTCAAATGAGACTGAAGTAACTCCTGTAGTAAAATAATATTAATAATAATAATAATAATTAAACTCCTTTCTGTTCCTTGTATCATTAGTGTAAGATTAGGCTCACTGTCCAGCTCTGTGTCTGTGAAGAGTGTGCGTTCAAAAGGGGACATGCCAAACTTCAGTGAGAAAAAAACATCAATCAAAAGGTATTTTTCATTGTACTTTCGCGTTATAACATGACATTATTTCTCCACTGTATGGTATGTGTGATATAACCTGACTGAAAATAAGAACAATAAATAGACAGGTGGACACGACGATGGATGCTTCTCATTTCTTATTTATTGTTTTCATCTCAAATGAATGTGCAACAATTCTCAACCGCATGTCGCTAAATTGTTCAAATAAATTTCTAAAATAATATGTTAAAATGTTCAGTTTAATTAGTATGTCTTGAATTTTTTTTAAAATGTCAATAAATTCTTGTATATTTTTGAATGTCTAATTAAATTATTTGTATATTATAGAAGTGAATGTAAATTTCATATAGGTCATTCCATGCGGTGCAAAAATGCTAAAGTTTTATTTGTAAATTGTAAAAACAACTGCAAAAAAAAAGGTTGTCGCCCCCATGACAACCTAAGAAAAGTCTTGAACATGAAATGTTCTGCATGCACACTTTTTGATCATGTGATGTTCTGATTTGTAAATTTTATAAAAATATGGATGAAAAAAGGTTGTCGCACTAATGATATGGCTGACACTCAAATCTTTCCTATTTTAAAATATTGTTAAACTTATTGGGAAGTTCTATGAACACTACCACCCAAGATTGTACAACTTATTGGGAAGTTCTATGAACACTATGAGTGCTCCATTATCCTTGATGGTACATTGAAACTGCCTCTCTCACCTCTTCTATTCCTGATCACCCTTGACTGGGTTATGTGTCAAACATGGCCGTGGGGTTTATTTGTCTAACTTGTTTGTTTCATTAAGCAATGGACTCCCTTCTTTAGTTGAGATGAAATTAGATTCTGTTGTGATGTGGATAATATAATATAAGCAATACATAGGCTTAGTAAGAAAAATATGTTAGACATGAGCAAGAGGAGTGTATTAAAGGTCATGCATATCAATGCTCCCGTCTCTGATATGGTTACGTTTGTGGTAGAGTTTATCGTTGGGTGTGAGTGATTTGATGTATTTTGTTATATAGTTACCATTGAGGGAGAGTCAATCGAGGATGTGAATGATTTCACGATAAATTAAAGCCAAGAGGAGCCTTAAGCAAGAACTCGACCAAAGCAAGAGGAGCTTTAAGCAGACTCAGAACAATCTGGAATTCTAAACAGCTAGGTTTTTAGACAGATATGTTGAATCTTTAGTGCTTCTGTATGGTTATGTTTGTTTTTATGTATGGAGTGTGATTGAAAGCATGAGTAAGGTTGCCTTAGAAAGATCTGCAACATCTACTGGCATATTTAATTTGATTTTCGTAAGAAAACGACAATATCTCAGGGGATCAAGATACGCTGATTAAGATGACTCGGACGTACTTAGAGTGCCTCAGGAAACGATACTTAAAGTGGCTTTGCGTTGGACACAACCTGGCAACCGCAAACAAGGTAGGCAAAAAACAGCAGGGTGAAGGACAGTGCGATACTTAAAGTGGCTTTGCGTTGGACACAACCTGGGGCTCTTCATGGGGAGAAGAAGAACAGTTCCACAGCTCAGGAGAGACAAAAGGAGAGAGTTAATGGCGGATTAGGTCTCGCATGGGGACGAAGGGATTAAATCAAGAATGTTATCAGGCATATTAAAAGGCTTATTATAACACGTGTTATTATGTAAAACATTAAACAATGAGTGCAAAAAAAAAATGTAAAAAAAAATTACCAAAAAAAAGCATTTAACGCAGAGCAAATGCCAAAAGACATCTAAAGCATGCATATACTGTACCCTTGGGATGTGTATGGTTATATCTTGTTTGATTTGTTTAATGTGTTTTTGTTTGGAAAATATGGATATCATGTTTGCATTGTTTCATGTTATTGATAAAGAAAGAATATGATGATGTGTGTGGTAAGGAGTGTTTTTGGCTTTGATGCTTATTGGAAGTCGCTATGGTGTTCAAAAACATGATAAGGAGAAAGTCAGCCTCTCATGCTGTGTGTCCGCCAAAATGTTTTTGTCGCTATGGTGTTCAATCTAAATGGTTGATCAGAAAATGTTTTGTAAAATATACACAAGATGAATGCAAACTATGTCAAGAAGTGTGTAAAAGGGGTTGCCTATTCAAACTGGTTCAAGCGTTCCGAAGAAATTCGTGCTGTCGTGAGTGCGTTCAGGATGACCTGTCGTCTGAAGCGAATGCAGCGATTTTACGTACTGAGTCTATTTTGTTGTGTATGCTGCATGCGGCTGAATTAAAGCGATAGTGCATTGTTGGCGGTAAAATTAACATGGATGACCGCGGACCCATGCAGTAATTTCACATTAAATGAATACTCGTCGCTGTTTTCTGTACATACAACATCATGGGTTTTTGGCTGGAGTTTAAAACAAGAAAAGAGCACCCATTTAGATAGGCGAGGCAACATGATATAGGCCTATGCACTTTTATGGAAGCAAGAAAAAACAAAGTTCATTGTTAAGAACCGTGCGATTCGTGTAATAAGATTTAAATGCAAAAATCGCACCCAAAGGCACAAGCTGGTTTCTGTCAGTGGTGCTTTGATTTTTTTTAAATATTTGCGAGCTATTTTAACAAGAAAAGTAGGCCCTAAAATGCTTGTATGTTTAAAAATGCGGTTTAACTCTGCTTGAGCAAACTTATTATACAAACCTAGAGGTCAAATGCATGTGCAAGACGCAGCAAAGATGCGATCAGTTTACAAGTGCAGCGGTCTATGATTACCACATCTTGCCCGTTTACTATTCTGAAAAGGTAATTTATTATTTAGTGCAACATGGTTTGAAATATAGAATAATAAACAAATGTTCTGTTTAGGGAACTAAGCAGCCCTTGGTTTAGTAACGGACTGCAAGGTAGTCCTATTGAAAACACACAATAGTCCATGCGGCTTCACTGCAGGACACACATCAGTGACTGCCTTTTGTTTTAGTAAAGGTAGATGTAGATGAAGAGAGTGGTATTGTTGTTTTAGTCTGGGTTAGGTATGTGTCTGTGTGTTAGTGATTATTTTGGTAGCTGTAGAGGTAGCTGCAGAGTGTTCTAGTGACATAAGCTGTGTAGTGCGTCAAAGACATACAACACACAGTCAAAAAATAAAAAATAAAAACCCTTTGCGAGATAAATAAGTGTATAAACAATTGTGCCTTTATAAATGATAATGCAATTGGATTGAGTAAGATGCAGGGATGGTACTAGGATGAAGGGGTAACAAATAAATATAAGGATATTTTTGTATGTATAAGTGGGGGAACATTTGCTGTTCATGAGGTAGGTGCCTGGGGAAGAAACTGTTCTTGTGCCTGACTGTCCTGGGGATTTGCGGCTCTAGGCGCGGCCAGATGGCAAGTTCAAAGATGGGGTGCTTGGGTGTAGGGGATCAGAGTGATTTTCTGAGCCCTTTTCCTCCTCTGGATGTATACAGTTCTAACTTGAAGGGGTGGGCAGGGGAGTACCAATAATCCTTTCAGCAGTCGAACTAGTTCTCTGTAGTCTTCTGATGTCTGATTTTTGTAGCTGAACCAAACCACATTGTGCTATTGAAGTGCACAGGACAGACTCAATGACGGCTGAGTAGAGACTGGTGTTTCAGCAGCTCTGTGGCAGGTTAAACTTCCTCAGCTGGCGAAGGAAAGTACAACCTTTGTTGGGCCTTTTAACAATGGAGTCAATGCCGATTTGTCCCACTTCAGGTCCTGAGAGATGGTGGTTCCCCAGGAATCTGAATGACTCCACTGCAGCCAACAGTGCTGTTCATGATGATGGTGGAGTGGGGGGGGTGCAGGGGGGGGTTTCTCCTGAAGTCCACGATCATCTCCACTGTTTTTGAGCGTGTTCAGCTCCAGGTTGTTAAGACTGCACCAGACAGCCAGCTGCTCAAACCTCTTGTCTGTGGCAGAGACCTCGTCACCGTCCTGGATGAGACCCGATGAGTGTGGTGTATTCATCTGCAAACTTCAGGAGCTTGACAAAGGGGTCTTTTGAGGTGAAGTCGTTGGTGTACAGAGAGAAGAGCAGGGGGGAGAGAACACATCCCCTGAGGGGCCCCCAGTGTTGGTGGAGCAGCTGTTGGACATGAATTTCCCCCAGTCTCACTAGTTGCTGCCTATCTGTCAGAAAGCTGGTGATCCACTGACAGATAGAGCTAGGTAACAGAGAGAGCTGGGTCAGTTTGGTCTGGAGGGACTGTTGGGATGATGGTGTTGAAAAGCCGAACTGAAAGTCCACAAACAGGATCCTCACATAAGTCCCTGTTTTTGTCCAGATGTTGCAGGATGAAGTGCAAATCCATGTTGATGCATCATCCATAGACCTGCGTTTTGCTCGGTAAGCAAACTGCAGGGGTCTATGTAAGGGGTCCAGTGATGTCCTTCAGATAAGCCAGAACCAGTTTTTCAAACGACTTCATGGACGACAGATGTTAGAGCCACAGGTCTGTAAAGGGGTCGCTAAGTCCTGTAATCTTGGGTTTCTTTTTGGAATGGGGATGATGGTGGAGCGCTTGAAGCTAGGAAGGCACTTCCACACAACACCAGAGATCTATTGAAGATCTGTGAAAAGATGGGGCCAGCTGGTCAGCACAGGTTTTCAAAACAGGCTGGTGTAACGTTTCATCTGGGCCTGGTGCTTTTCTTCTTTTGTCTCTTCCTGAAGACCATGGCACATCATCTTCACAGATTTGAAGAGCAGGAGGGGTGTGTGGAGAGGGGGGATTGCAGGAGGTGTAACGGGTTGTGTAGAGATGGTCAGAATGGGTGTTGGGGGTTTCAAATCTACAATAAAACTCATCTGTAATGTTTAACAAGTCGCTGATTAGCCCCCAGTGCAGGAGGATGGTGTCTCAAAATTAGTGATGGCTCTCAGTCCACTCCCACACTGAAGTTGAGTCGTTGGAAGTAAACTGGTCTTCCAACTTTTTAGCGTGAGGTCTTTTTAGCCGCTCTAATCTCTTTGTTCAGTGTGTTCCTATCTGATTGTACAAGACCCCATCCCCCATTTCTGTAGGCATCCCTCTTTGGCCTGACTTAAGAGATGTCTGAAGGTTTTGCTGTAAACCATGGCTTATCATTGTTGAATGCGTTAAATAAGTCCTGGTAGGAATGCATATATCCCTCACAAAACCTAATATATGATGTTACCACGGTCTCTGTGAGTCTGGCCCAGATGTCGGTGGTAGCAGCTTCAAAAAACACTCAATCAGTGAGGGTCAAAACAGGCTTGTGTAAATCCTGCTCTGGTTTCTCATGGTCCATCTCTTTACGAGTCTTTTACTACAGGTTTAGCAGGATTTAAGTTTCTGCCTGTAGGTTGGTATATAAGATGAAACCAGACAGTGATCAGACAGTCCCAAAGCTGCTTTCGTGGAACAGAGTGATATATGCATCCTTTATTGTGGTGTAACAGTGATCCAACATTATTACTGTCTCTGGTGGGACATAAAATATGCTGTCTGTATTTTGGCAGTTCAATGGGAGAGAGATTGGCTTCATTAAAAGTCCCCAAGAATGGATAGTTAAAACAGAGTCCGGGTGTTGTTGTTCTGTCTCTGTAATCTGGTCAGCGAGTTTCTGTAAAGCCAGACTTACGTGCGCTTGCGGAGGGATATAAACACTCACCAGAATGAACGAGTGAAACTCTGATTATATAGAAATCCTGGCCAGCACGTGTCCTTTGAAAATGGCACGTTTGGTCACCCTAATCTATTGTGTTTGAGGAATAAAATGTGCTTTTCCTACCTGTGGCAATACAATGGGGAAAAATGTACATTTGGGATTGTTGGAATTTCTATTAAGAGTTTCTAAAGTTTTTACCAGTTGTTGTGTTGAAAATGGCATGGCAATGTTAGTTTGCAGTGTGTATTTACGATCTTTGAGCAAATTTACTGTGCGATCTGAGTGGCTTTTTCTCATTTGTGAACAAACTGTCACATAGAAAATCCAATGTGAATACAGATTACAAAACACTATACAAACCATGAGTTTTGTATTATCATAGTTGGTTAAATGAAGTCAGTGTATAGTCAGTGGAGGTTGGTAGCGACACATGAAATAAAGAGAGTTGCATCTCCCCTGCTGGGAAAAAAACTGCTAAAAAACCAGCCTAAGCTGGTTGGACTGTATTAGCTGGTCATCCAGCCTGGTCTCTTTGCTGGTCAAAGCTTGTCAGCAGGCTGGTTTTTAGAGGGGTTTTGACCACGCCCTTAGCTGGTCAGGCTGGGAGACCAGCTAACAACCAGCTAAAACCAGCTTGAATTAAACTGGGGAGACCAGCTAAACCAGCTACTCCAGCTTAAATCAGCTAAGTTTAGGCTGGTTTTAACAGGTGTTTTTTTTCAGCAGGAAAGAATAATCGTTATTAATAATCGTGATTATAATTTTAACCAAAATAATCGTGATTATCAGTTTAACCATTATTGTGCAGCCCTAGTTTCATGTAGTTAATTGTATTATACTTGGATTGCCTTGGTCGTTGAACAAGCATAAATGCAGTCTCGGATGAAAGTCTTGATGGTTTGAAGCATTGGTGGTGCTGGAATCGCGGATGACGAAAATTGACATTGTATGTACAGATATATCAACAATATCCAGTTTGTATGTACAGGTATATTAATGTGCAAAAATTGAAATTGTAGATAAGTATGTGTGTTAGATAAATAAGTGTATAAATAGTGTGTGTTCCACAATTATTTTCAGGTGTTCATGAGATAGATTGCCTGAGGGAAGAAACTGTTCCTGTGTCTGGTTGTTCTGGTGCTCCGAGCTCTGTAGCGTCGACCAGATGGCAACAGTTCAACAGAGGAAAGTGTGCTGGATGTGAGGGGTCCAGAGTTGATTTTACTAGCCCTTTTGACTCACTCTGGATGAATTACAGTTTTTGGAGAGTGGGGAGGGTTGTCCAATGATTCGCTCGGGCAGTTCCAGACTACCCTCTGTAGTCTTCTGAGGTCAGATTTGGTAGCTTAGTTGGAACCCAGACAGCTATTGAAGTGCAGAGGAAGGCTTCAGTGATGGCGGAGTTATAACTTTTTTCAGCAGCTCTCGTGTGGCAGGTTGAACTCCCTCAGCTGGCGATGGAAGTACAATCTCTATTGGGCCTTCTTCACAATGGAGTCTATGTGATTGTCCCACTTCAGGTCCTGAGAGATGGTGGTCCCCAGGAATCTGAATGACTCTACTACAGCCACAGTGCTGTTCATGATGGTAAGTAAGGGGAGTGCTGGGGGGTTTCTCCTGAAGTCCACGATCATCTCCACTGTTTTGAGCGTGTTCAGCTCCAGGTTGTTAAGACTGCACCAGAAAGCCAGCTGCTCAACCTCGCTTCTATATGCAGACTCATCATCGTCCTGGATGGCTGTATTGTCTTCTGCAAATTTCAGGAGCTTGACAGATGGGTCAGTAGAGGTGCAGTCTTTGGTTTAGAGGGAGAAGAGTCGGGAGAGCACACATCCCTGGGGGGCGCCAGTGCTGATAGTGTGGCTGTTTGACATGAATTGCCACAGTTTTACTAGCTGTTGCCTATCTGTTAGAAAGCTGGTGATCCATTGACAGATAGAGCTTGGAACAGAGAGCTGAGTTAGCTTGGTCTGGAGAGTGCTGGGGTGATTGTATTGAAAGCTGAACTGAAGTCTACAAACAGGATCCTCACATAAGTCCCTGGTTTGTCTAGATGTTGTAGGATATAATGCAGTCCTGTGTTCACTGCATCATCCATAGATCTGTTTGCTCGATAAACAAACAGCAGGGGGTCAAGTAGGGGTCCAGCGATGTCCTTCAGATAAGCCAACACCAGTCTCTCAAACGACTTTATGACCACAGATGTTAGGGCAACAGGTCTGTAATCATTAAGTCCTGTGATTTTGAGTTTCTTTGGAATGGGTATGATGGCGGAGTGCTTGAAACAGGCAGGGACTTCGCACAGCTCCAGTGATCTGTTGAAAATCTGTGAAAAGATGGAGGCCAGCTGGTCAGCACAGGTTTTCAGATAGGCTGGAGAAACACCATCTGGGCCTGGTGCTTTTCTTCTCTTCTATTTCCTGAAGACCTGACACACATCATCTTCACTGATCTGAAGTGCAAGAGGGGGGTTGCTGGAGATGTTAATGGTTGTGTAGAGAGATGGTCAGAGTGGATGTGTGGTGTAAGAAGTTTAAAATCTGCAGTAAAACTCATTCAGGTCTTCAGCAAGTTGTTGATTCACCTTAATGCTGGGGGATGGTGTCTTGTAGATTGTGAAGTCTTTCAGGCCTTTCCACACTGAAGCAGGGTCATTTGCTAAAAAACTGGTTTTCCAGCTTTTTAGAATAGCTCCTCTTAGGCACTCTGATCTCCTTTGTCAGTGTGTTACTGGCCTGATTGTAAAAGATTCTTTCCCCAACCCTGTAAGGATCCTCTTTGGCCTGACAAAGCTGTCTGTAGTTTACCCTGTAAGGATCCTCTTTGTGTAAATTGTTAATAAGTCAGGGTAGGAATCGCAATATCCTCACAGAAACTGATGTATGATGTTACAGTCTCTGTGAGCTCATCTAGATCGGTTGCAGCAGCTTCAAAAACACTCCAATCAGTGCAGTCGAAGCAGGCTTGTAAATCAGACTCTGCTTCATTAGTCTATCTTTTTACAGTCCTTATTACAGGTTGAGCTGATTTCAGTTTCTGCATCCTTATCGTGTGGTGTAACAGTGATCTAGTTTATTACTGTCACTGGTGGGACATGTGGACGTGTTGTTGTATTTTGGCAGTTCATGGAAGAGATTAACTTTATTAAAGTCCCCGAGAAGTATTAAAACAGAGTCCCGGTGTTGTTTGTTCTGTGTCTGTGATACAGCTGAGCTCATGCTCCACGCGGCGAGGAGGGAATGTAAACAAGCACCGAGAATGAACAAGTGGAAACTCCTGCGGCTAGTAGAAAGGCTTGCAGTTAATGAAGAGCATTTCTAGATGTAAACAGCACATCTTCTTTAACACAGTTAAGCATCTGTACACCACCTCTCATTGATATAGAAGCATGTCCTGCCGCCGCTACAATGTCCATGGTGATTCTGCATCACGAACCGCTTCTGAACAGCTGGAAGCCAGCAGATGGAGCGCATATCTGAATGGCGTTAGTTCTCGCGGAAACACAGAGCAGCAGAGTGTGAGAAATCCTTATTTGGTCCGGGAGAGAGCAGAAGGTCTATCCGCTTTGTTGGGTAGAGAGCCAAGATGCAACAGATGGATGCTAGGCAACGGCTGTTTCGAACTGCGCGTTGCGTTAGTTTTATGTGTTTTCCTGCTCTCTTTCCTCGTCTTCTCGTCTTGAAGTGCATGATCAGCGCAGCTGCTTCACTGAGCTTAAATGTCCAGCCAAACCGTCAGAGCAGTTGAACACGGTGATATATCAGAGATATGAGTACGCCTGTCGTCCAGCAATTCGTCCCTGGTGAAACTGATTGCAGGAATATAACTAAAGACAGGACAAACTAACAAAAACACACAAAAAAATTGCAGAGCACGTCACTGAGGCGGCCATTTTGTATCGGCGCCATTGATACAGGTGTCCAAAAGAGTTCTAGCTCAGCATCCTCTCAAAATCTAAAAGAACTGCAGACTGGACATGCGGGCCACTGATGTGATCTATGTCACACCTCTCGGGGGTCAAAGAGCCAATGGTGTCTTGAACTTTTGGAGGGAAAGTTTATGACCCTTTGTCTATGAGCATGGTATTTTGCATGTATACCGGGATTAGGTGTTGATGCAAAAACTACTAAAGATTCTTAGAACACTAATATGTAGCATAGGTATCAACATATAAAATACACCGTCATTTAGATCATCAAAATATGAATTAAAAAAAAAAAAACATGGTATAGGTGAGGTTATACTAACTAGTGATCTATAATAACACATGCATAAAACAGTATACAATACAAAAGACAATATTCTAAAACAATAAGCCCGAAGAAGCCTTGGTTTACAGTGAATTTAAAACAGCTAAGGGGCGTTGGCGTTATTGACAAAACCCCATTAGCTGTTATAAATTCACTGTAAACCATTTATAAAATGGTTATTTCATATATGTAGCAAGATTTCACAAAATAAAAAAAGCAACTTAAATTTAATTTAAATCAACCAAACAATGCAGTTCCTCAGAAACATTTGTGCTTCCATTAAAGTGGTTGCCGAGCAACACAAAGGCATAAACAAAGGTGTATGTTTGTAGAGTAATTTACAACAGCTTTGAACGCGGCTCAACCAATCAGAATCAAGGACTGGAACTATCCGTTATATTAAAGAACAGTAATTTTTTTTTTGAATTAATTAGAAAAGGGTCATTTTTGGGGGGCATTATGAGTCTTTACATTGAATAAAGGTGGTGAGATGGAGAACTCTCAACATGCCATTAGGTCATAAAGTTTATCTGGTCTGGCTGAGGTGTCCTAGTTGACATAGTAACCAGGGGCCTGGTGGGTTGTTCGCAGACATCTCGGCACCCAGTCACTTAGATAGGTGAGGGGGTTTGTGATTACAGCGGGGAAAATAAGTATTTGACACATCAGCATTTTTATCAGTAAGGGGATTTCTAAGTGGGCTATTGACACAAAATTGTAGCAGATGTAGCCATCAAACCAAATATTGAATTCATACAAAGAAATAAGATTTTTTTATTATAGTTGTTTAGTAATAATTAATTTGAAATGACACAGGGAATAAGTATTGAACAAACTTTATTTAATACTTTGTAGAAAAGCCTTTGTTGGTGATTACAGCTTCTAGACGCCTCTTGTATGGAGAGAGACCAGTCATCTGCATTTGCTCAGGAGTGATTCTGGCCCATTCTTCCCACACAAAATGATCTTTAAATCTTGGAAAGGTTCCTAGGGCCTCTTTTTATGAACTTACGATCTTAAGTTCTCTCCATGGGTCTTCTAGCATGGGATTTAGGTCAGGTGATTGACTGGGCCATTCAAGCAACTTGATTTTCTTTCTTTGAAACCACTTCATTGTTTCCTTGGCCTTGTGTTTGGGATCATTGTCTTGCTGAAATGTCCACCCTATATTCATTTTCAGCTTCATTTTACTTTCATCTGACCATACTGTAGTCTCCCAATAATCCACAGGCTTCTCCAAATGCTCTTTCGCAAACTTTAACCGAGCCTCAACATGCTTTTTGTTCAGCAATGGAGTCTTGCATGGTGAGCGTGCATGGATGCCATGGCGGTTCAGTGCATTGCTTGTAGTTTTCTTTAAAACAACAGTACCTGCTGATGCAAGGTTTTCCTGAAGTTCTGCCTGAGTGGTTCTTGGCTCTTGGAGAACTCTCCTGATTATTCTTTGAACTCCTCGGACAGGATCTTAATGGAGCACCTGATCGACGGGCTGGTTTATGTGGTGAACTGATGCTCTTTCCATTTCCGGATAATGGCCCCCACAGTGCTCACAGGAACATTCAGCATTCTGGAAATGCACCTATAACCATTTCCATCAAAATGCTTTTCAACCATAAGATTACGTAAGATCTTGAGAGAGTTCTTTGCTTTTACCCATCATTAAGTCTTTCCTGTGTGCCTCCTGGGTAATGAGAAGCCTTTATAGGCCATCAATTAGGACTAAAGCAGCTGATATCAATTAGTACTGATAAGGGGCAGGGTTTCTCTCTCAATACTGACAGATTTCAGGTGATCTCCTGGCTTTCTATGCCATTTTGCACCTTTTGTTATCTTCATGTGTTCAATACTTATTCCCTGTGTCATTTCACTTTTATTTATTATGACTCAACTTGTATACTTAAATGTTCTGATTTCTTTGTATGAATTCAATATTTGGCTTGATGGCTACATCTGGTGGAAATTTTGTGTCAATAGCCCATTTAGAAATCCCCTTACTGATAAAAATGCTGATGTGTCAAATACTTATTTTCCCCGCTGTATATGTTAAATCTAATGAACAGTGCTAAATGCTACATCAGTGAAAAAAAAAAGAACATAATCTACCAAAAGGTATTTCATGTGTTGTACAGTATAACATTGCATTATTTCTTCAATGTGGTACATGTGATGTAACCTGACTGAGTAAAACCATAAATGACTGAACCTTTATTGAACCTGGTCTGGAGCTTATTTCCAGTAATAGAATTAAAAAAAAAATCAATTCAATTCAAAATTAAAATTTAATTTACCATGGAAAATGGATAATTCAACCGAACAGTACCGTCATCCATAGTGATGAAGGACAAATAAAGGACTGCATTTAAATACCATTTGCTACATTAGAACTTTTAAACGAGACTTGCATATCTTGTATCGTCTGTAGATATGTTCATTTTATATATCTTTTTTTGTTTGTTTGTCAGTGTAAGAACAGGCTCACATGTGACCAGCTCTGTGTCTGTGAAGAGTGACCATTCAAAAGGTGACATGCCGAACTTCAGGGAGAAAAAAGCATCAACCAAAAGGTATTTCATGTGTTTCTTACTTTTGGTCTTACATAGACTGCGAAAACAGTAAATACTTATTATGAACATTTTTTGTTTTAAATATTTATCACAGCACTCACAACTAAAGTTTTCCTTTTCTATTTGCTAAAAATGTTTAAAAGAGATTTCTGTGATAGTTTATTCTGAATACACAATATTTTCTTTTCTTTATTTGCTTTCAGACTTCAGTATGAGACATCAGATTCAAACTCCCAGACTCACAGGAACCACAAGAATTTTATAGACAATCTTCTGTGGATCTTCCAGGTAGAAAATCATATTTTCTTAAGGTTTTATAATTCTAAATAAGTTATTGTTATTGTTGTTATGTATTCTTTTTTTTTGGCTTTGTTTGTAGGATCTTGAGAGGAAAATAATTCAATTTCTGAAAAATGAACTGGAAAATTTTAAGAAAATATTACAAAAAGAGAACACACAAAACTTTGTGAAGGACTTTAATGAGAAAAGATGCAGTATCAAAGAAGCAGCTCTTGATCTCACACTCTGCTTCTTGAGAGAGATGAAGCAAAATGAAGCTGCTGATACTCTAGAAGGTAAGAGATCCACAATTTGCCATATTGTCACTTATAAATGTAGGGAAGAACATTTCGATAAAACATATCTGTATATTTCTTCTGTTGTTTAGATGAGCTCTTCTTCATTCATCAGCTAAAATGTAGCCTAAAGATGAAGTATAAGTGTGTGTTTGGAAGCTGAATTGCAAAGCAAGGCTTGGCGATTCTACACTTCTGTAACCTACACAGATCTCTATATCACTCAGGGTGGTAGTGAACAGGTCAATACTGAACATGAAGTAAGACAGATTGAAGTTACTTCCAAGCATCATGAATCACAAGAGATAAAGGTTGAATGCACAAATTTGTTTGAAGCACCTGAACCAGACAAGCAGATCAGAACTGTACTAACAAAAGGAGTTGCTGGCATTGGAAAAACCATGTCTGTGCAAAAGTTTGTTCTGGATTGGGCTGAAGGAAAAGAAAATCAAGATATCAGCTTCATATTTCCACTTCCATTCAGAGAGATGAACTTAAAGGAGAAAAAAACACAAAGTTTGATTGGCCTTCTAAATGAGTTTTTTCCAGAGACAAAAGGACTGAACCTTACAAGAAGAAATCACTTTGAAGTCCTGTTCATTCTTGATGGTTTGGACGAATGTCGTCTTCCTCTAAACTTTGAGGGTAATGAGACGTGGTCTGATATATCATCATCAGCCACTCTGGATGTTCTCCTGACAAACCTCATAAAGGGAAATCTGCTTCCTTCTGCTCTCATCTGGATCACCACCAGACCAGCAGCTGCCAGAAAGATTCCTCCTGACTGTATTGATCGGGTAACAGAGGTCAGAGGATTCAATGATGCACAAAAGGAGGAGTACTTCAGAAAAAGATTCACAGATGAAAATCTGGTCAAAGAAATCATTGATCACGTTAAAAAATCAAAGAGTCTCTTTATTATGTGCCACATCCCAGTCTTCTGCTGGATTTCAGCCACTGTTCTCCAGAACATTTTAGAGGAGAGAAGAAATCTGACGAACATTAAGGCTGATGATGCCTCTAAAACACTGCAGGAATCAAATACTGAAGACACTCCCAAGACTCTGACACAAATGTACACACATTTTTTCCGCTTCCAGATCCAGCAGAGCCGTCGAAAGTATGATGGAGAATACACACCAGATGTTTCCTGGGATAAAGACACCATCCTTTCACTGGGGAAACTGGCATTTCAACAGCTGGAAAAAAACAACCTGATCTTCTATGACACAGATTTGGAAGCCTGTGGTATTGATGTCCATAAGGCATCAGTGTACTCAGGGATGTGTACCCAGATCTTTAAGGAGGAGACAGGGATCATTCTTGGTACCATGTACTGTTTTGTTCACCTGAGCATTCAAGAGTTTATTGCAGCCCTTTATGCACATCTGTTTCTAGACATCAACAAGAAAAGTGTGTTTGCTCAAGACTCTACAGAACAGGAAATCAAAAATGAAACCATGATTTATTTGCTCAAGACTGCAGTGGACAAGGCACTCGAGAGTGACAATGGACACCTGGACCTTTTCCTTCGCTTCCTTCTTGGTATGTCACTTCAGTCCAATCGACAACTCTTACGAGGTCTGTTGACACAGCAAGATGACAATGACCAGAGCAAGAAGGAAATAGTTCAGTACATAAAGCAGAAATTTGAAGCTCATCTGTCTCCAGAGAGATCCATCAATCTGTTCTACTGTCTGAATGAACTGAATGACCAAACTCTGGTGAAAGAGATTCAGACCCACCTCAGTAAAGGAAGTCTCTCATCTGCTGATCTTTCACCTGCTCAGTGGTCTGCTTTGGCTTTTGTGTTGTTGACATCAGAGGAAGAGCTGGAGGAATTTGAGCTTCAGAAATTTAGGAAATCAGATGATTGTCTCATTAAATTATCATCAGTCATCAAATCCTCCAAAAGAGCACTGTAAGTAAT
This sequence comes from Cyprinus carpio, assembly GCF_018340385.1. Classification (NCBI taxonomy): domain Eukaryota; kingdom Metazoa; phylum Chordata; class Actinopteri; order Cypriniformes; family Cyprinidae; genus Cyprinus; species Cyprinus carpio. The sequence goes on along the minus strand of NC_056617.1, from coordinate 12,690,691 downwards.
TTAATATTAGTGTTTTGCTCTCATCAGAGAAAAACATTAATCTGCTTATCTGTAGGGATTCTTAGTCATATACCAAATGTAAGTATATTTCAAAAGCATATTTTTTTTTTTGTCTTTTAAAGAATGCAGTAATGAAAATTACTCACTCAAATATATATATATATATATATATATATATATTAGTAATGAAAATTACTCACTCAAATATATATATATATATATATATATTTTTTTTTTTTAGGTTAAATGAATGTAACCTTACAGACAAAAGCTGTTCAGCTCTGGCTGCGGTTCTTGTATCAGATACCAGTCTGAAAGAGCTCAACATGAACAATAATAGTCTGCAGGATTCAGGAGTGAAACTGCTCTGCAGTGGACTTAAGGATATAAAGTGTGAATTGGAGATACTGAGGTAAGTTGTGTGACAATAGACAAAAGGCTGACATGATGCTGTAGACTTTTGTTTGCCTCTATGTTCAGTCATGATGTGTTTTTAATTATTTTTAAGTTGAACAAGGAACACAGTTCTAATACTGTTTCCTTTTTATGGGTTGATATTGTTGAAGATATTCCTAGCGTAACTGATAACAATAACATGTTGGTTCTAGACTTTCAAACTGCAGTATCACAGAAGAAGGTTATAAAGCTCTGGCTTCAGCTCTGAGATCAAACCCTTCACACCTGATAGAGCTGGATCTCACAGGAAATGATCCTGGACAATCAGGAGTGAAGCAGCTCACTGATTTATTACAGGATACAAACTGTCAACTGAAGACACTGAGGTGAGATGTGGTTAAAAATAAATAAATAAGAAATAATGAAATGAGTGATATGCTGGCAAATTATTTTTATAGAAAAAAATATTTCAGTAATCCAATATGTTGCATCCATGTATATTTAAGATTACCCATTTTATTATAAAAAAAAATTCTATTAGAATCAGACCAACATCCCAACATCAGGTTTTGTTGAATTGAACCCTGCTTCTTTTCCCCTTCTGCAGGTTTTTGAGTCCTGCTGCAGATGAAGCATGTCAGTATGTGACTGGAATTGTGGGTAAAAACCTGTTGCTCCTGAGAGAACTGAATCTAAGTGGATGTAAATTTCTTTACTCTAAGATGAATCAGCTTGTTCCTCTACTGCAGGATAAACACTGTAAACTCAATAAACTTCTGTGAGTATTATTTTAATTTATTTTTGTACATTTAAAAAACTTAAGGAAATTAAGTCGTATACTGGCCAAACACATTCATTTTTAGCAATATTTTAATATTTGCATCAAGGATCTTGTGTAAATAAATTCTTCCTCTCATGTTCATAATTTTAGGTTCTGTGATTGTGGTTTAACAGAGGAAAGCTGTTCAGCTCTCGCTACAGTCTTGAGATCAAACTCCAGTCTGAAAGAACTTGACTTGAGCAACAATAATCTGCGGAATTCTGGAGTGAAGAAACTCGAATTAGAAGATAAAAACTGCAAACTGGAGAAACTCAGGTGAGTTCAATGAACTGTTGTTTCATTTTAATACTAACATTCTCTTTTGATCAAAGTTAAAATATTGCTGTAGTAATAAGTAAACTAAAGAAAAGGAAAAGACATGCTTCTGTCAGATGGTGAATTATGTTTTTGTTCTCTGACCACAAAAAGAAATAGTGAAGAAAATGCCTTTACCTTTTTTATATTAAATATGTATTATTATTATTATTATTATTATTATTATTATTATTATTATTATTATTAAAATGATAATAAAAAAATATATTTTTTTATTATTTATATTGTTTGCTAAATTATAATAAAACCTATTCTGTAGACTTTCAGACTGCAGTATCACTGAAGAAGGTTATATAGCTCTGGCTTCAGCTCTGAGATCAAACCCTTCACACCTGATAGAGCTGGATCTCACAGGAAATGATCCTGGACAATCAGGAGTGAAGCAGCTCAATGATTTACTCCAAAGTCGATGGTATTCACTGAAAACACTGAGGTGAGTTTTAAAATTATAAAGTGTTTGAAAACATTTTTAACTGAAAAATTATTAAACTGTCAAAAGGACAGTTATGAAAACAAATCATAATAAAGCAAGTAATATCAATGTACTTTCTCTATCTGCAGGTTTTTGAGTCCTGCTGCAGATAAAGCCTGTCAGTATGTTACTGGAATTATGGGTACAAACCTGTTACTCCTGAGAGAACTGAATCTGAGTAAACGTGAACTAGGAGACACACAGGTGAATCAGATTGCTGCTCTACTGCAGGATAAACACTGTCAACTCAAAACACTGACGTGAGTAATGTGTTCATTTATTATTGTAGATTTAAACTAGAGATGGGCATTCCAAGCAAAAATAATATTCGAAAATTGCAGGGTATTATTTGATTATTATTCAAAAATCACATGCATGCATGCACAAACACCCTTAAACTGAGAGAGAGGGGGAGAGAGACGGCATTCACTCTTTCAATCTGTATGATAAACTGTTTAATTCAGAAGATAGGTTACCTTAACTCAAGCCATATAATGATTGTAACGTGCTGAAACATATTAATGTAATAAACACAACCGAATGACAGCACTTATTAACATAACAGTCAGTTGATTAGCATAAATTAACTGCTCATAAGACTAGGACATTTCCATTTAAAAAGGGAATAAATACGAGATGAAAGAAAAAAAATAATTCAATATCTTCTGTTACAATTATGTCATTGGGTAATTATTCTGTATATAAACTGCAGGCATCAGGGAGCCATTATTAATATGTGGGGCATTTAAATCGCTTTTGAACGTGTGCTCGTTTTTACTTTCCTTTTCGAGATTCGTTTTCTTTCGTTTTGGAGTTTCGTTGGTCAGTAGTTTGGAGTAAGTTTTAGGAGGTACTTTGTTTGTATTTTGTGATATGGAATGTTTGTAATAGTTGTGCTTAGTACTATCAGTCAACTCTCTTTACTCTGTTTTTGTGGTAAGAGAAATGTTTTGTACTGTAAAGTAACAGACTACCATTAGCAAGCTGCTAACCATGTCCCTTTAGAATGCGTAGAACATGTTATTTGTTTTCCCCGCCCTTCTGAATAAGGATTCAGCCAAACCTATAACCCAGTCAGGGTTGTTTGTGGTTCTGTAAGTTACTGTAACCGTTGTGTGCTACGCAAGACTTTTTTTATGCCACGCTAGGGCTGGGAATCGATTCCAAAAATAATCGATTTTTGGGAATTGAGAGTCGATTCCAAAGGTTGGTTTGAATCAATTCAATGGGGGTGAATTAACTCATTATTAGGATTTTTTTTTTGTTCAAAGATTATTTATGGGTGCCTCTCAAATGGAAGGCTGCATACTACGAAGGCTGCGCACATTTATGGAAATATTTAAAGTAATGGTATTATTTGGATTTTATGATTTTTAGTTTTGTTTGATTATGTTTGTTCAATTAGCATCATTCTCTTCCGTTATGATCCATAATTACAAAAGTTGTGAGATAAAAGATTATTTTCATTTTTATATTTTTATTACCATTTGCCTCCCTCATGCTCGCTAAAAGTGATTAGAAGTCTGATTAGTTTCCTGATTCAAAAACATTTCTATCAGCCAATGAATATTCTAAAAGAAAACGTCACAAGCATAGATCAGTGGCCTAGACCACAGTCCGAGAGCGCGTCTGATTGACAGATAATTCACAAGCTCTGTCAGTTATTGTTAATATTCTGATTTAGTTTCAGTGTACAATTTGTTAATTTTGTGCAAAGCATATAGTCAAAGTAAACTTCATTATTCAGCTGAACTGTGCACATTTATTTTAGACACTTCATGTCTTGTTCCATTCATGGGATAAACACGTCCACTGCTGATCTGTGGGCTGTGACTAATTTCAAGGGCAAAGCAGACAAAATTACAATTAATGTATTGTAATTTTTTTATTTTATTTTTTTTTACAAATAAAGCATCATATTATGAGAAGGATACTTTCTACAACCTTTATCCTGCAGTCATGGTATGATTAGGTTTCTTCAATCTAAAAAAAAAAAACAAGAATCGAAAAAGAATTGAAAACAACAGTGAGGAATTAATTCTTGGAATCAAATCCCATCAATTCCAGAACCAGGAATCGGACTCGATTCCAAAAATTTCGGGAATCGAACAGCCTTATGGAACTCAAGTCTACAGTGTGCGCATGAGACAATGTGTTCTTCTGTTGTCTTTGACATATTTTAGGTGCATTATTGGCAGGGCCACCCTCCACTTACATGAAGGTATCACCACCGTATCAGCACGGAAAACATGGGGAGATTTTTTAAAACAATACTCGCACAACTTATTCTGTATTCCATAATTAAATCAACTAATCGAATATTCAAAAATTGTGACCCATCCCTAATTTAAACCATTTTAAAGAAATCATTTGATCAAAATGGTGATTCTCAATAGTCCCTGAATATTGGCTTTAAGTACTTCGTGTTTGTAAATTCTCCATCTCACTTTCATTTTAGGTTGTGTAATTGTGGTCTAACAGAGAAAAGCTGTTCAGCTCTCGCTACAGTCCTGGGATCAAACCCCAGTCTGAAAGAACTTGACATGAGCAACAATAATCTGCAGGATTCAGGAGTGAAAAAACTCCAGAACGGATTAGGATACACAAACTGCACACTGGAGAAACTCAGGTGAGATAATTTCATGATTGTTTGATTGTAATGTTTAGAGACTTAAAGAGGTCATATGACGTTGCTAAAAATAACATTATTTTGTGTATTTGGTGTAATGCAATGTTTATGCGGTTTAAGGTAAAAAAAAAATAATGTACATTATTGTTTCTCCTCTATCTCCCACCTTTCTGAAAAACGTTGATTTTTACAAAGCTCATCGTTCTAAAAAAGCGAGGTGTGCTCTGATTGGCCAGCTATTCAATGCATTGTGATTGGCCGAATACCTCAATCATGTGACGGAAATATTACACCCCTTAACATACTGTGATGCAGCCTCCCAGCAGGACGAGACTCAGTCCAGCTGCTCTGCTCGTGCACATCCCATCATCGGTTCTCTTTTTGCAATTCAGTCAATGTACTGTTAGGAGTAACTGAATAACTTGGAATATTGGTTTATTTCGCATCAGAGGGAGTATCAGGCACATTTATAGCCCGAATAACTTAAGTAATTTGTGGATTAGTGCATACTGGAGATGCAAACCGTTTTAAACGATTCAGTTGAATTTGGTGAACTGGTTCGACTGGTTCAACCAATAAAACCCATAACATACAAGGCATTTGTTGCATCCAGTGGCGACAATTACTGATTATAATGACTTACACTGTCCTTTTACGCATTGTGTATCGTGCTGCGTAAATATAAAACCATGTCTGCATTTGTGAGTGGAGAAACTACAAACAGCAAGCACTAATCTTACGTTACACTGCTCAAAACTCGCGTTTGAATCAGCATTGGCAAATCATTTAAATATAAAAATGTACTTACAGGCTGTGAGTCAGAAGCGCCAGACTGTCCTTGCAAAGTGAAACAGCCTTTATGCCACAGACGCATTGTAGGCTACTGGTTCAGGAAACTGTCCTCATCCTCCATAAAATGTGCAGCACACATCTGAATATTTGGGTTGAACTGTTCTGGAACAGTGTTCTAAATACTACTTAACCACTGAATTCTAGTTGTGTCCTCTTTTGGAATGCCAAACAAAGTAGTTTCGATTTCACAACGAAACACACAGCGTCTCCACAACATGTCAGTGGTGGCAACAGCAAGAATAAAAGTAACGCCTTCTTTCTTTGCGTGAACATTTGCCCGGTGTTATGCAAATCTTCCCACATCGTGATGGATACATGTGGGGCCGTGTTAGAATGAGCTGTTTTAGGAGGGTGTGGTTGACTCTTATTTTTTATAAAGAATATCTCTTTGGATTTGAGACTTTAGTCTTTGCAACTTTACATATCTTCTCTATGCACCAAGATTTTGTTACACTCCAAAGAAAAAAGAAAAATTGAAATAGCATCATATGAACCCTTTAAGCACTGATCTGATGGAGGGTTTCTGAATTGCGCTGCAAACTGCTACAGCAAACAAAAGCCAGGTATTTGAATATTGAGCAGTGAGCTCATTGGCTACTGATACAAGAGAAAAAAAAAACAATCAGCTGTGCAATGTGATGATGTCATTAGGACAGATTGAGTTAGACCTATCAGACTGTGCCATCTAGAGTTTCATGCCGAAACAACCTGCGGCCTCTCCTGAACTTCCAGCGCTGCTCAGAATGGCTTTGATTAACGCCAGGTCGGTAGTAAACAAGACTTTCATTATAAATGACTTTTTCTCTGCTCGCCACTTAGACCTTCTCTTTTTGACTGAAACATGGATTACTCTGGGGGATATTGGCGCCTTTTCTGAAATGGTTCCGTCAAACTCTTTGTTTTTAAATTCACCGCGTCTGCGGGGACGAGGTGGTGGTCTGTTACTGTATTTATAAAGACATTTTTTCCTGCCGTTCCGTAGTTTCAAAGGAATACCAAAGCTTTGAGCTACAGTTGTTTACTCTGGAGCTATGCGACCCTGTTCTGTTTGCACTGATTTATCGTCCCCCAAAACCTAATTCGAATTTTCTGAAGGATTTTGCTGACTTTTTGGGAGATTTCGTTGCAAAATATGACAAACTAATGATTGTTGGGGACTTTAATGTTCATGTCTGTTGTGCAGCAGATTCCTTAGCAAAGGAATTTATCGATCTGCTAAATGCATTTGATCTGGCGCTTCAGATCAATGTACTTATGACTCATCAGCATGGCCATACACTGGATTTGGTGCTAACTTACGGATGCTCTCTGAATGAACTAGAGGTGTGTGAAAATGGTTTCTCTGACCACAAGACTATTATGTTTACGTTTCCAACTTTTAACAAAACTGTTACTGATGTATTTCTCGTTCGCCAGTCGCTGACTTATCACATCAGCTACCAGAGAAGCTTTTCGCTCAGCCTTTAGTGAAGGTTTGCTACAAAGTGACGTTCTAAACACCGATTCAAGTGCTGAAGAACTACTTCACAGTTTTAACTCCACCTGTGTTCATGCTTTAGACCAAGTGGCACCTTTAAAGACTCATCTCCATAAACCGAAATCTGAGCCTTGGCTTAATGACACAACTCGCACTCTTAGGCGTATTTGCAGAAGATTTGAACGAAAATGGAGGAAGGACAGACTTCAGGTTTCAATGCAAATGTTCAGAGACTCACTAACTCAATATCAGAAAGCAGTGAAAACGGCAAGATCAATTTATTTCACTGACATTATAAACAAGAACTGTCATAAACCAAAAACTCTGTTTAATGTTATAAATTCCACCATCAACCCGTTTACTGGTCTTGATATAGAAGTGTCATTAGTTTCCTGATCAATCAGATCTGTAAAGGGTTTACTTTTTTTTTGTATACAGACATAATAACAACAAAACTTTGTGCACTTATAAAATAAAGATAACAAACAAAGGAGTGCTGTCTGCAGCCTTTGTCTGAGCTGATCTTCAGTTACAAATCGTCATTAAAATGAACTGTAACTCAGTGAATACTCAACGAAGAGACATGAGAGAGATATCTATAGAAAGCCTGACATGTCTACTTTTAAACTAAACAAGTGCTGCTGAAAACAAATATTCTGTGATAAAGTAATCCATATAAAAACAACGCGATGTCCGTTTTTCCGTCTCCCTTCATTATCTTCTAATGCGACCACGCCCCCGCGCCGGCGCTTTTGAGATTCAAATGTTTCACTGAAGCGCGGCGGCTTTTGAATCGCCCACACAACAGAAGACAAGCATGGCGAGACTGTTCTTCAAGTTTTTATTATTTTACTGTTTGCTTAGCGATGAGAGGAATAAGACATAATTCACCCCAAAAAGATGTGATGTGGTTGAGGATTTGAGATTTGGATTTCCTCAGAAAAAGGAATGAAGCGCTTTATTCAGCAGAGATCATAAACATGAGTAAGTCTCTTTTTATTTATTTATATACTTGTACTAGTTTTCACATAAGGTGTAAACATTTTACTAGTTAGACTTTTTCCAAAGACTTTTTCCAAACTATAATTCCTGACTAAATGTATAATCAAGTGAAATATTATGAAGTTTCAATGTCAATTTAGTCTATTTTACTTTTCAAAAGCTTGATGTAAATAATATAAATGTAACAATAAATGTAACTGTAACAAATGTAACAATCATTGCTGTTCTTTCAATTTATCCCCATAAAAACCTAAAAAAAAATATTCTCAGCTCTTTTCAACATTAATAATAATAATAATAATAATAATAATAATGATAATGATGATAATAACAATAAATGTTTTTTTTGTAGAAAATAAGATTGTTAAAAAGGATTTCTGAAGGATTGTGTGACTGGAGTAATGATGCAAAAAATTCAGTTTGAAAGTCAGCTTTGATTTTCCTAATAAACTGTTTAACTGCACTCACAAGTGAATATTAAATTATGTTGTGGGATAATTAAATATATTCTAAATAAACTACAAACATACAATTATATACATTTATTTTGTCCTCACATTCTTTCTTGTAACTCATCCCTCTCAGTGACACAGCTGACTGAATGGCTCATTATGCAGCTCATTATGCAGGCCTTTGTCTTCTCAGGTGTGAATTCATGATAGTTGGCGCCTACTGCATATGACTTTTACCAACAAAAAGTGTCTTAGAAAATTTAAATCAATATATTGTTTTTCTGTAAGTGAGTAAACAAGATGATTTTCACATCATTTAGAAAAAAAAAAATTCTAGGCTACAAGCTCCAGTTCTCAAAATTCCTGGGAACCAATTTTCTGTATGTGTTTTATTGCCTTATTCAAGTGATTTAACATTTTTAGTTTTTCACTAACCATGCATAACATTTTTTTCTTAAAAACACAATCATGTACATACATGCTGCTCACATATTATTATAGCCTAGTTTGTGCTGATTACAGTGAGATTAGACTTTAGCCATTTAGATATTTATAAGAAACTGAAAAAGCACAAATGTCAGGGCATGACAAAACTTCTCAGATGTAATGCCCCTCTCTCTTTTAAGCAAGTTATAGATGTGGTTGTTCAAAATCTTCTGTCTTTGATAAATCGCTGTTTACAAACACAGGTACTTTTCCAGAGTCGCTTAAACATGCAACTGTTATTTAAGCCCTCTGCTTAAAAACAAGGGTATGGATCCTACTATTCTGACAAATTTTAGGCCCATCTCTAATTTGTCTTTCATTTCAAAAATTATTGAGAAATCAGTTCTTGATCAAATACAATCTTTTTATGGCTGAAAATTTGATCTTGAGGTTTTCCAATCTGGGTTTAGAAAACATCACTCTCTACTGAGACTGCACTGCTGAAAGTTTCAAATGATATACTGTTAACATGTGACTCAGGCAACTATGTGGTTTTACTCCTTTTAGATCTCACCGGCTGCATTTTGATACTGCTCACGATCATGCTGTACTTCTCGATCGACTGGAATATTGTGCCGCATTACTGGCAGTGCCCTGCAGTGGTTTTAGATCCTATCTGACAAATAGGACCTTTTCAGTGAAGTTAGGAGATCATACCTCAAGTAAAGCTGCGATAACCTGTGGAGTTCCTCAAGGATCAATTTTAGCGCCCTTTCTTTTCTCTCTCTATATGCTCCCTCTTGGCTCTATCTTCAGAAAGTATGGGCTATCGTTCCATTGCTATCTTGGGACGATACACAAGTTTATCTGCCTCTAAAAAGCGGAATGCACTGGATGGACTGAATGCACTATTGCTTGGTTTGAGTGATGTAAAGAAATGGTTGTCTCTAAACTTTTTTAAATTTCAATGAGAGCAAAAACAAATTGATTGTTTTTTAAACCCTCTGTTTCTGTGACTTCTACAATTCAAATTTGGGTGAGTTATCACCGTATGTTAAGCAACATGTAAAAAATTTGGGTGTTGTATTTGATGAGCAAATTAAATTTGATAGACAGATTAATACTGTGGTTAAATCTTCCTTTTTCCAACTCATGGCTTCTTGCTAAAAGTAAAATCTTTCCTATCTTTTAAAAACCTTGAAAAAGTGATACATGCTTTCATTACCTCCAGATTGGATTACTGTAACTCACTTATGCGCTGGGATTAGTCAAACAGCTCTTTCTCGTTTACAGCTGGTTCAGAGCGCCCAGCAGCAAGATTTCTGACCAGGTCTCGTAAAGCGGGATCATATCACTCCAGTTTTACAGTCTTTACACTGGCTGCCTGTGCAGCTATAGAGTTGATTTTTAAAATTGTATTAATCGTGTTTAAGTCACTACATGGTATGGCCTTCAGTATATATCTGAACTTTTAATTGAGCATGAGTGAAACAAGATCTCTCCGGTCTTCAAACCCAGAGACTATTGTTTACACCAAAAGGCGCAGGCTGAAGTCCAGAAGGCGATGCGTGGCGTTTTCATCCATCGCCCCAAGACTTTGGAATGAGTTGCCCTCTTCTATTCGGGATTTTAGTATTTTTTTGATCTTTTTTAAGTCACTACACGGTATGGCCCCTTCGTATATATCTGAACTTTTAATGAAGCACTGTGTTTTTACCATGATTTAAATTATTTTAAATGGCTGTGGTACTTTTAAATTTAATTTTTAACTTTTACTTTTATCTTTACTGTGCAAACGTGGTGTGTGTTTTATGTAAAGCACATTGGTCAACCATGTGTTGTGGAAATGGTGCTATATAAATAAAATTGACATTGACATGCCAGAACTCTGTATTTCTGTCATGACAACTCTCAGAGGGATTGACAAGGTAATGTACATGACAATGTCAATGTATTTGATCTTGGCAGAATAGATCTGCTACGCTGCTGCTGCTGCAGCAGAGAAAGTACCGAGACTTGCTACTGCCAATACATCCCCAACATGCTGCTGTGAGCATATAGGATATACTGCTGTGCCATGTGAACCGCATGTATTATCTATGTGTACCTGGGCTACCATGCTGACAGGCTTAATGGACTATGACTATGTGAGCCTTGGCTACATCACCAACTGGCTTAACTCTAGTGGCCTATGACTATGTGAGCCTGGGCTACCACACTGACTGGCTTAACAATGGTGGCCTATGACTATGTGTGCCTGGGCTACCACGTCGACTGGCTTAACTCTAAGTAGACGTGCACTATGTGTAATGACATAACAAAATGGATATATGTTGGACCCCAGGATCCACCTGAGCAAATATTGTAATTTAGTCATTTGATATCTGCTGTTATTTTCTACACTTCATCAGTCCCAGCGGTAGCGTAACAACTTGTTAATTCATGGTCGTGCAATGATGAGACGGATAGCATTGTCACGGTACCAACATTTCTGTATTCGGTACTAGAGCCCTACAGTTCAGTCCGGGCCCAATGGGCCCTGACTTTTTTACGCCCCTTTGGGCCGGGCTTCAGGCCAATTTTCACGCATAGTTCAGATGCAGGCCGGGACTGTTATAGGCTTCTATTTATTATTATGTTTTAGATATCTATCAATTAGTGATGAAAAACTTAAGAAATTGCCACGCTGGTGGAAACAACACGAGATCGTGCTACCGCGACTGTCAAGAGCGGCTCGACGGTGTTTACTGTCACTATAGGTGTTGTGTTTTTTGTGGTGTGTGTGGGTGAACAATTCTGCATGCAAATACACACAATAGGCTTAAGCTTGCTGCAAAGCACCGGCAAAAGTAATTACCATGAATCTGACAGGGGGACAAACAGTAAGGAGATATTTGAATTATTTACTAATAAATAGTGTTTTCTGCTTGTTGATCCTGACTCACCATCTCCACATTAGACACGCCTTTAGAGAGAAGTGCATCTTTACAAATTATGACTGTAATGAAAGAGTTTTTGTTTTTGATTTGTTTTATTTCGTTAAGTAGTCATTTAAAGCTTTCTATAGATATATTTATCATGCCTGTGAGGCATGTTATTGCTGAGTTTCGGTTCATTTTTGTAGGCTGATCCTTTTAAAGACAAGACGGCAGAAAGTGCATCATGTTTGTTTTCTTTATTTTATAAAAGCACAATGTTTTGTTGATATTGTGAGTGCACACAAATAAAAGTAGACTCTTTACTCTTACCTTTATGAGCAAAAATGACAGCATATCCACTGAAAAAAATGCAAGTGATCGCACTGGCGCCTCCATGTCCTGCAAAGCGTCTCCACACAAACTTGGATATAGCGCACATTTATCTAGGTTTAATGGTTAAACATTGTTATATGCTTGAACTGTTTTATATGCATAGATTTTATTTTAGGCAAGTCATGATGATTTGAGAAGGCTAAATTGTTCAAACATAGGCTCACTGTCTGCCGCTGGCCGTTTGGTCATTACTTTAAAAAAATGAAAACTTACATTTAATGAACAAAAAATTCTCCAAACATTTTTCTGAATTAACTTAATAAAAAAACGAAATTAAATATAATCACTTTGCTATTGCATACAAAACTGAACTATTTTGATTGCTGAAACAGTAGTATAAGCTGTTTAGGGAGTAGAGGAAAAAAAGACGGGCTTGGGCCGGTAATTCTGATAAGCTGTCGGACAGGGGCCAGGCTAGGGCCTGAGCGTCTCAGGCTAGGGCCTAAATTTGAGGCCCGTGCAGGGCTCTATTCTGTACCAATACCAGTGAAAATCCACGGTACCAAAGCATTAACACAAAAACATGCTAATTAAAAAACATAATTTTTATTAATAAAGTAAAAAATAAAATACAAAAATCAATGCAATTCTTTATACTTGTTTAGAATTGTGTTTCAAGTTTTTCCACAAGTAATAAAAGTACGGAAAAAAAGTAAACAAGTTTCACCCAAAAGTTTTTGTCATATTTATGCTGCTACCGAACTGTAAACTGTTGTCTGTTTTAGGGTTTGCTGGTGTGTTTCATGATCTTCCTCAGTCCGCAGCTGTAAAAGGAAAATATAATATACTTAAGTAAAGCAATGGGCTGAGTCTGACCAAATGCAACATTAGATCATTAACAACAGCTAAAATATAATTTTTAGTAAATAACAAACCTCAGCTTTTATAATAAATTTAGATAAGATTCCATATATTTTAAGTCAAGTGTATATCAAATACATGGAAACTGTGGTAGCCTATTGAAAACACTTTACAATAAGATTCCATTTGTAAGATAACATGACCTATCAATAAACAATAGTTATATAGCAATTATTTTTCTTAGTGTTAATTTCAAAATCGATAATCAGTTTGTGAGTTTGTGAGGGTATGAGGTTATTATTTTATTGGTTTGTGCAGAACCTGTGCAAGCACGGCTTTTAATGGTAGGCCTATGTTTTTTTTGTTTGTTGTTGTCTCATACTTTTAGATACACTGTTATTTGTAAATGCTACTGCTTATGTTAGCTTTTAATATACAGTTTTATCTTGATTGATGCTTTAATACAGCACGGCAACTGCACGTGCGTCCATGTTTAATGCTTCTCATAGCTATGTGAAAATAAATGTATAATTGGAACAGTTCGTTGTTGGAGCTGAGCTGAATGAGAGAGAGAGAGAGAGATGCAGAGCATGTTCAAAGTAGGGGGATGCGAGGAACAGTATTAAGAACCTCTGCTTTAGAACATTGATTTTGAAACTTGTGAATCAATTAGAATCGTTAGAAGACAGAATCATGATTCATATATGAATAGATTTTTATCTGCACCTCTAGTTCTCTCTTCTTTGAAAGATGATATCTCAGTTTGCACTAAACTTTCAGCTTTGTAACTTTGCAGATATTGTTTATGCTCAAACAGCAACATTACACACTAACTAACGTTAAAAAAGTGAAATCGCAATTGACCACCATCTGCGCACCTTTCGGATAGTGCATCAAGAACCAGGTTGACCGGGTACTCGGTAGCGAGTTGGTACACTAGAGATGGACAAAGTTAGCCATTGCCGATCCATGCCATTTACTTTCTGGTGTAGATAAAAGTTATCAGGGTTACAGTGCACAAAACTCCTGGGTGGACTGAGGTGTAGATAAACATTACCAGGGTTAGAGTGTAAAAGTTTTTTGTGTATTTTGTGTTTTAAAGAGCACAGCTAGAGCATACATCACAATGAGCACATTTCTCCGAACTAAACTACCCATAAAGCATTTCATTCAGGACAACATTAACCATAGATAGTGATCTTAAGCAATAACACTTCTTTACCGCAACACTGTCATTGATAGGAGTCACGATAAACCGCGCGTGCGATAAACACGTGCTTCTGATGTTGCGTGCAGACTGATCACGATGAAAACATTAAACTTAGAAAAAATGAACGTGAACATTGAGATTACGCCGATGTATATGGTGAACACCAGTTGAAATGCATACACAAGAATGCTTCATTTAACTTGTTTCATGTCCCTTACTATCGTTGTGTCCTCAGAACGATGACATATGCTCTAAACTAAGTTTTGTTTGGGCTGTGTATTGTTCTAATGCTGCTGTTGATGTGGTTGATTTTTTGCTGATGCATAGAATGCAAACTATGATGTACAGTTTGCACACTACACCTGTGTGACTTGTAAATGTCTCTGAGTTTTGTGACCGTTCTGTGCCCATCATCCGCTGTTTCCAGCACTTAATCAAGCCACTCTTCTTTAATACATGATGACGCTTTTATTTCACATGCCATTGCGCTTTCGTCGGCTCTCGAGTTGAGCTATTTCGTAGGCTACGACACCATTAAAATATTCGGTTTCAACAGCCACTCATTTGGCGCACATCATTCCCTTTCTATGAAAACTGTAAACCGTGATTCACCGGCTCTAACTCTATCGTGGATATCAACTCTATAGCGGTTTACCCGAGCATTGCAATTCATTCGCTGCGCATAAATAGCTTTCCCAACTCATTTATGCGTGTACGCGGCACATTATTTCTTCTCTTGCGGCAGCCGTGGAAGAGAGTCTTGCCAGACTCTTGCCTACAAGCTGCGCGCGCGCAGCTTAGAGGGAACATTGGCCTGATGAATAATCTGCATTACAAAAAGAAAAAAAAAATCTTTAAAGGTTATTTTTGTTTAAGTGTTTCTGGTATTTTCAGTGCTTTGTTATATGGAGCTGTTTGGTAGATCGCCAGATCAATCTAATTTGTAGTCTACTCCATAATTAAAATGCGGCAGACTTTAATGGACAGTAAAAAAAAAGGCAGAGCACCATATAACTCAAAACCAGTACT
Source organism: Cyprinus carpio (assembly GCF_018340385.1). NCBI lineage: Eukaryota > Metazoa > Chordata > Actinopteri > Cypriniformes > Cyprinidae > Cyprinus > Cyprinus carpio. The sequence continues at coordinate 12,675,478 of NC_056617.1, read as the reverse complement.
GTAACTTAATTTTGACACACGACTGAACAGAGGCAGAACACCGCAACTTAATTAGAGCATTCCACACATATTGAAAGAGTGGTAACTGGTGTTATACAGTGTTTTGCCTTGGCTTCTCTGGGGCTTTTCGAAGTTTCGGTTGAGACGACCCATCATTTTCTCAGAAAAACAACGAAATTGACTCAAGATACTTATGCACATAGTAAATGATGTCTTGAATGTCCCAAAAATATCAATAAGTTACGGTCTTTTGCCTTTGCATGGCAGTGTAGCCCTTAAAGGACAAACAAAGCGTGTTTCGTCACTATGTTGTTCTTGCGAATAAAACACTGACACATTGATGAACATGTAACAATAATATTCACAATAGCATATTGTTTTATTGAATAATAAAGTAAATATAATTCCTTAATTCATCTTTGTAAAGAAACCTCATTGCTGGCTACTCTCTGCATTCCCAGACTACGAAATCTTTGTCCTGTGTCACCACTGTAGCTTCTCTAAAGGAAGGGGTGAGTGGGGGACTGAGCCGTAGGGTTGCAATTCGCAACCTCACCTTTAAATGATGATTTCAGCTGTTCTGAAGTGTGCTGTGAACTGCTTCAGCAAACAAAAGCCAGGTATTTGAATATTGTGCAGTGAGAACATTGGCTGCCCCCCCGCGCTATACAATAGAGAAAAAACATACAGATGTAAATGTTTACTTCTATTAGATTGAGTCCCCATGCCAGATAATTAAGATCTAGCACCGGATGCCGAATCCTGTCAGAAAATATCAGTTTTGTCTGGTATCCGAACAACTCATCAGCTGGGTTGTCGATACCCAAAAGCTGTTAATATCAAGTCTTATCTGGCAGCCAAAACTAGTGTTTTGTCTGGTACCCAAAACTATATTAAGACAATTCCATGCAAATGTCAAAAAGTAAATAAATTCACTTTGTCTAAGCAGTGATGATTTTTGGATTTATAAGGGCTACATTTATGACATCAGGATGGTTCAACACTGTGTCATGTCCATAATGTTTTAAACATTGTTTATAGGGTGGCACAGTGGCTCAGTTGTTAGCACTGTTGTCTCACAGCAAGAAGGTCTCCGGTTTGAGTTTTTTGCATGGGTTTACGCCTGGTGTTCCAGTTTCCTCCCACAGCCCAAAGACATGTAGGTTAGGTCAACTGAAGATTCTAAATTGTACCCCCAAATTGTGTATAAGACAGACTTGTGTATAGATTAACTGGTTCTCACCATGAATATAGCCATACATGCTGTAATGGCTTTAAGAAGAAAATAAACAAACAAAACATTAAGTTTATATCATATATTAATTATTAATGCAATTAACTTGAAACTTTCTGGACAAAGCCAACTTATGGCCATTCTTATTATGATCAAAAACTAATCTCCATTCTTTGCTCTTTTCAACCACAATAATGAGTTACGGATGAAACTGTTATGGATGCTATATATTAAATCTTATACACATTTTTACCATGTTGCTGAAGAGTGATAGCCTACTGTGTAGGCTTTCTGCTGTCGTCTGTTTCAGGCCATATCATAACATTTTAGAAATTAATTTATTCTAATAACACTTTGGAAATTGCATTCTCAAAGAGAACATCGCAGAGATTTAGCCTAAGAATGCATTTGCTGTGTGGGTCAGAAATATGAAAAGGATGAATGTGGGGTAATGTAGGTTTGTGGTTATTTTTTTGTTTAATCTTTTTTTTTTTTTGTTTTTTTTGTGTGGCTTTTTTGGCTGTATGCGTTTGGATGGCAAGATTTTGTGTGTTTAGCACACATGCTGCTGAGTGTGTTGCACAAAAACCTTCTGTAAAGCCTTTATTTAATCATTTGAACAATGTGTCATTTAAATGACGTCTAAACAACATTGTGCTTTCAAAAACTTACAATTACTGTTGTATGCATATAGTGCACCAATATATATAAACTTTCATAAGAACTTTTTGTAAACAAGATCATAAACATAAGTAACATTACACTGCATGTAACTGCGTGTTTAAAAATGAATACAATTTTGTAACTCTAATCATTTTATTTCATAAAAGTGTTCTCAGAAAGGGCCAATTTCAGACAAAAGGGATAAAGAAACAAGAGAAGGCAAAGGGGAACAGTCTAAACAACAATGAGATTACAGTTTATGCTTTGCAGTGGTGTCTTGCATGAAGACTGCTGGAATTGTTCTGGGGTTTATCACTTACAGTCTCAGCAGTCATTCAAAAAGCAGTCCATCTCACTGGTGGAGTTTAGATTTGATATTTTGGGCCTTGATAGAGAGTTCACCTCCATCCAACTCCAGTTTTTGCAGAATTTCAAAAGTAAAACACAACTTTGTGAGGTACTGCAGGTTAAGAGCATAAATTAGACCGAACAACATTGATGTTGCTAAAGCCACGCTGTCAAGGTCCTGAAGCACTGCCACTCCCTCTAGCACAATTCCCACATAATGGGCTTTATTGTCTGCAGTGTCCTTTATCATGAAGATGCACATGGTGGTCTTCTCAATGGCACTCTGTAAAAGATTTTCTTCCATGTCCTAAAGATAGAAAACAAGATGAATATGTATTTAACACATGAACTAGAAATATGAGGGGTAGCTTTTTTGTATCTTACTAGGCAAGTCATAAAGACAGTGCTAATTAAAAGATGACCCCCTTTTAAGATGCACCTTTGGAAAAAGGCTTTTTAGTTTTTTTTTCCCCCAAAATTTATGGTAAATACTAGTAAAATGAACCAACATGTTGTGTTGAAAACACTTTATAGCATACCATAAAATAACCTTTATTGTAACAGTAATTTATATTAATTATGCTATCCATCTCAAAGTGAAAACTATGCAGCCTACCAAAATTTCATTAACAGTAGATGTGAAATCTTAATATTATAATCTAAAAACCTGCTTGAGAGAGCTTTTTGTGAGTTATGGGTTGAGGGTGGGGCTATCGAGTATTCGTTTACTTGATAAAAGAGGTCATTGTACTAAAAAAGAAACATACTGTATGTTTAACTTGATGTTTATTTGTCGGTAAATCAGTCAACTTTACATTGTTCCTCTCATAGACATACATTGATGCCACATTGAGCGCTCTTGCCCATTGCTGTGATATGACAAAGGCGACAACCCCTCCCCCCACCCATAAATGCAGAATATATTAAGGCTCATTATGGATTAGTTTTATATTGATTTAATATAAACATTTTATTAGTTAAATAATGGCTTAAATGAATGACTACTAGTAACTAGGAAAATCTTTAGTGGGAGGAAGCCCTATTAAATACCCTCTAGACATCTCGGACATTTCCATAGTCAGATAAATTCTGCTTTCAGAACTGTCACGTCTGTAACATTGATTTTTCCTCTGAAACACAAAAATAAAAAATAGAAATATTTATATTTTAAGTTTTGTGAATAGCCAACTCTTCTCTGTTCATCAGATATTCTTGCTTATGCTTTGTGCATTGTAAATCACAGAAAGTCTACAAAATATGTTGCCTCCCATAAACTCTGGTCTTTTTTGTCACGTCTGAAATGCATGTCTATTTCTCAAATCTGAAATATAAAAAATGTTTATAGACGGACACTTTACTGATGTCTGCACTCTATTTTTAGGGGTTTAGAAAAATATAAAGAGAGATGGTTCAATACATTCTGTTAGAATTTTTATTTCCCATTAACAGTCTTCTATTAGCCAAGAGTTGACTGAGTAAAGCCAGAGAAGAGCAGAAGCTTGACATTGACCTTTTGTTTGCCTCCATATTCAGTCAGTTTTTGCTTTGCAACTAACTTTAAATTTAATTGTACGAGGAAGAACATGTAATTCACTTTGTTTGTTAGAACATTTCTAGAATAACTGATTAATCATTTGAAGGTTACGTTTTCATTCCTATTCTAGACTTTCAAACTGCAGTATCACTGAAGAAGGTTATAAAGCTCTGGCTTCAGCTCTGAGATCAAACCCTTCACACCTGATAGAGCTGGATCTCACAGGAAATGATCCTGGACAATCAGGAGTGAAGGAGCTCAATGATTTACTACAGGATCCAAACTGTCAACTGAAGACACTGAGGTGAGTTAAATGATATGTTGGACAATTATTTATAAAAATGTTATGGGGCAGATGCTGTTATGGGACTATAAAGGCATGTTCACACCAAGAATGACAACTGTAACAATAACTTTATTAGCATCCAAAGCAATGGACAATAACAATATGTTTTTACTAAGCACACACTTCAGCTGCCGCTTTAAATGCTTGAGCTTTTTATAGTTGAGTATAATTTGATTGCCAGTGTTATTATCATTTAACAGTTGGATAATATCATTGAAAAAGAGATTCTTACAATTTATTTTCTCACCAATATTGTTATTATTGGGGTATGGAGACTCTCAATATATATTGAGAGCATGCTCGCTGTAGATTATTACAATTTGCTGCATCAAAGTTAAATTTTCACACTTTTCTCATTAGAATTGAGGACTGAATTGAATCCTGTTTCATCTTCTCTTTTTCAGGTTTTTGGGTCCTGCTGCAGATGAAGTCTGTCAGTATGTGACTGGAATTGTGGGTAAAAACCCGTTACTCCTGAGAGAGCTGAATCTGAGTGAACGTGAACTAGGAGACTCAAACATGCAACAGCTTGTTCCTCTACTGCAGGATAAACACTGTCAACTCAACACACTGACGTGAGTAGTTCACGTTTTTACATGTTGTGTGTTGGTCCATGTAAATTTTGCTAGTTAGTTTTTCAATTTAAAATTAAATAAGCTGAAATAAGAAAACTGTGCTATTAATTAGTTTTTCTTCTTTTTTTTTTTTTTTTTTTTTTTTTTTTTTTTTTTTTAAGGAAAACAAGAATTTTCCTTCATTTTTGTCATTAGATTCAATGGTAAAAATGAGGTTTGAATATTTAGTTTCCACAAGCGGGCGAGCATGAAAAGCCCCTTTCCACTGATCGGCCAACCAAAGATCAGCCTATGCCTTCATCAGTTCTTCTTCAACTCTGTGTAATAGTATAACAGTCTTCTGATGCATGAATGGATTTTTAAGGGTTTATTGCAACAATGTACAAACCCGATTCTAAAAAAGTTGGGACACTGTACAAATTGTGAACAAAAACAGAATGCAATGATGTGGAAGTTTCAAATTTCAATATTTTATTTAGAATACAACATAGATGACATATCAAATGTTTAAAAACTGAGAAAAATGTATCATTTTAAGGGGAAAAATAAGTTGATTTTTAATTTCATGGCATCAACACATCTCAAAAAAGTTGGGACAAGGCCATGTTTACCACTGTGTGGCATCCCCTCTTCTTTTTATATCAGACAAGTTGCTCAAGTTTAGGAATAGGAATGTTGTCACATTCTTGTCTAATACAGGCTTCTAGTTGCTCAACTGTCTTAAATCTTCTTTGTCGCATCTTCCTCTTTATGATGCCAAATGTTTCTATGCGGTGAAAGATCTGGACTGCAGGCTGGCCATTTTCAGTACCGGATCCTTCTTCTCACGCCCAGCCATGATGTTGTAATTGATGCAGTATGTGGTCTGGCATTGTCATGTTGGAAAATGCAAGGTCTTGCCTGAAAGAGACGACGTCTGGATGGGAGCATATGTTGTTCTGGCCTTTCCAGATATGTAAGCTGCCCATGCCACACTCATGCAACCCCATACCATCAGAGATGCAGGCTTCTGAACTGAGCGGTGATAACCACTTGGGTTGTCCTTGTCCTCTTTAGGATGACATGGCGTCCCAGTTTTCCAAAAAGAACTTCAAATTTTGATTCGTCTGACCAAAGAACAGTTTTCCACTTTGCCACAGTCCATTTTAAATGAGCCTCGGCCCAGAGAAAAAGCCAGTGCTTCTTTATCATGTTTAGATATGGCTTCTTTTTTGACCTATAGAGTTTTAGCCGGACAGCGTGAATGGCACAGTGGATTGTTGTTCACCAACAATGTTTTCTGGAAGTATTCTGAGCCCATGTTGTGATTTCCATTACAGTAGCATTCCTGTATGTAATACAGGGCCGTCTCTAAGGGCCTGGAAGATCCACCCGGGCATCCAGTATGGTTTTCCGGCCTTGAGCCCTTACGCCATTTCAGAGATTGTTCCAGATTCTCTGGAATCTTTTGGATGATATTATGCACTGTAAGATGATGATAACTTCAAACTCTTTGCAATTTTTTTCTCTGAAAACTCCTTTCTGATATTGCTCCACTATTTTTCACATCGCTATATCGGGGGGAATTGGTGATCCTCTGCCCATCTTGACTTCACAGGGAGACACTGCCACTCTGAGAGGCTTTTTTTTATGCCCAATCATGTTGGCTAATTGACCTAATAAGTTGCATATATTGAAGTCATTCAGCTGTTCCTTATATGTACGTTTAACTCTTTCAAGCTCTCTTATTGCTACCTGTCCTGACTTTTTGAAACGCAGCTCTGATGAAATCAAAACATGAGTTAAGGCTTGAAATGACATTTGAAGACATTCCTTCACTTTCAACATTTGGTGTCAGATATATTCTATTGTGAATATACTGTAAGTTTATGCAGGTTAAAGATGGTTCCAGACTCATTTAGACTCACACTGTTGTACAGTGTCCCAGCTTTTGGGACCGGGTTTGCACATGCAATACTTTCCATAATACCTCTCTCATTAAATAACCTAGGAATGAACCTAGGAATTCTTTGAAACAAACCATACACTATTACTCAGGTCAGAGCCTAACGTGACTCTTTTCTGTCTAATGGGTATGTGTGTTAGCCCTGCTCCTTAGACACACAGGCTGTAAAAAAAAAAAAAAAAATCATCAATCAATGCAAGTTAAAAAAAAAAAAAAAATCATCAATCTTTCCAAATGAAAATCAATTATAAGTATGTTGGAAAATTGTAAAATGAAAAAATCATATTAATATGCAAAAAATTTTATATCTGCATTTCATTGTTATAAGATTATGTTGTTCTATATAGTTACATTGATTATGAATTTTGTTTTTAAAATAAGAAATTAAATTGAAAAGCATATTCAGCTTTAAAATAAGCAAATATTATTCCAACAATAACATCTTTGAAAGGTTAACATTAGTGCTGTCAATCGATTAAAAAAAAAAGATTCAATCACACATTTTTTTATGAAATTAAATGTGGTAAATTGCACATTAATCTATTTATGTTATCATAATTTCACATTGAACCTCCAAATTAATGAAGAAACAACTTAAAGATGGTATATTTTAAATAAGGTTTAATGGCATCTTTTTACTTAGTAGCCTACGATTAATGAAGGCCAGTATCATTGTTACCAATAATGTTACTGATATCTCTATTAAATCAATTTTCCCTCAGTTTTAGCCAATAATTATAGCCTTTCAACATTACAATATAATTGAAAGCCATTATTTTTAACACTTAATAGGCTCTGAAAATTATGACAACTTTTAATTTAAGTGAACTTAAAACAGTCTTCACATAAATTACAAATTGTATATGTATGAATTATAAAATGAATGTTAATTAATCTTTATTCAAACTGCAAAAGTTAATCAGCGACTAGAGCAGTGGAGTGATTTCTCCATTTTCTTTTGTTCTTTGATTTACATCAATGACAGAGTTCATCGGGTTTCACTTTAAAAGCAGAGTTATCTCTTTAAAACCTGATGCACATGCGGCGGATCTGACACAAACATTCGCTTTTCTCCCAGTTGACAATCAACTTTGTCCAGTCCAGTGCTATTTCTCGCTAGAAGTTTAAACTAGAGTTGCGGATATCTCATAATCCCCTCACATGAGCGCGTCTTCCTTTTCTTTTTCGGCTGTGAAACAACGGCCCGGGCCAGTGTTGACACCTTGTGGACAAACTAATTAGAGCAAAAACAATTTGAGGCGTGTGTACGACTCTTCTCCCAGGCCGGATGAAGAAGATTGGCGCGCCGGATTAGGCCCGCAGGCCGCCAATTGAATAGCCCTGATATAAGAGTATTTGATATTTTCAGTATTTGGATTGGATTAAGACTGTCATTGTTGTTTATTAAAGAAGCTTTCTATATAAACTGAGGAATGTTTCCTGTCTTTGTTTTCTTTCTCTGCAGGCTGAATAATAACAGAATTACAGCAGAAGGTTGTGCTGCCCTGACTTCAGCATTTAATTCAAACCCTTCAAACCTAAAAGAGCTGTATCTGAGTGGAAATAAACTTGGAAACTCAGGAATGAAGAAGATCTGTTGTTTGTTGAAAAATCAACAATTCAGATTGGAGAAACTGAGGTATGTATGGTCTGTTTACACTGGCTGAGAATTTATTCTCATTTTCAGAGATTGTATTTTAATTTTAACACAATATAAAACAGGAAGTGGTTTGAGAGGAGGTTTCCAGTTGAGAGGAGATATCAAAAACATTAAAAAACACCTTGAACAACAGAGCCAGAGTTAAAGAGTATGTTTCTGTTATTGCCTACTAGCAGTGTTGTATTAACTTTTCCAATAAGCATGGCCGGATCTCCGGTGTGCCACGTCTGGCTGTGGAAAAAAATAATCCTACATTAAAAAAATAATAATAATTGTTGACTGATATCACGTTCGAGTCCATGAGTTCGCCTACCAATGGTATGAGAGGAGCACAGCTTTCACTCTCAACCAAACTAACATTACCAGCCAATCAGAATGTTTTGCTGTTATAAACACAAAACGCGCATAATAGTATTCAATTGCGGAGTCCCAGCCCCGATGAATGGAGAAGCGAGACAAAAATCGTGCATATTTACATATATAAAAGCTAATTATAATAAAGCTAATTATGAGCTTTGTAAACAGCTCAGAGTAATCATGTCATTTCCATAAGAACCATATGATTGCCAGAACAAAGTAACCTGGATTTTTGAAAAGGTCCTGTTCACACATGATCTATTAATGGTAACTTCCCGGTAATTTACCAGTGAAGACTGTATGTGTGAAAGGGGCTAAACTCTTCCTCTGTATATGCTGTGAATGTGAATTAACGTTCATCTGGAAAAACGGTGTGCATTATCTCACTAAAGAGACATAAATCATTTACTTTGACAACACAGGAGAATACAGCAAACTACGTCTAAATATGCCTGTACTGTACATCGCATTTCAAAATAAAAGTTTCTGAGTTTGCATGTGGCCAAATAATAAAATTTAATGGATTTAAACATCATTTTAAACATCATAACATCTAGAGTGACCAAACGTGCCATTTTCCCAGGACAGGTCCTAGCCAGGATTTATATATTGCTAAAATATCCACGTTTCGGCTTTATCAACTGTTTTCATACTTAATGAAGGTAATGATCGTTTGACCAATAACATGCAGACATATGTAATCAACCAATCGTGGTGCGTGAGACGGTGAGAAGGTGGCACCCTCTGCAGGTATTTGTTTTAATACATAATGTACTTAAGTTGGATAAAAGCGTCTGCTAAATGTCTAAATGTAAATGTAAGTTAGTTATGTTCATATTATGTACAGGCATATTACATTATGTATTTTAACAGTGTTGTTCAATACAATCATGTCATTTCTTGGTTTTGATTTTTTTTTTGTGATTTTTTTTGTTGCCTCATTGTTAGTTTATATATAATTATTTTAATAATTGTTAGTTTTTTTATTTTTGTTTTGTTTGTTTGAAAGTGAAAGTGACGTGACATACAGCCAAGTATGGTGACCCATACTCAGAATTCGTGCTCTGCAGTTAACCCATCCAAAGTGCACACACACAGCAGTGAACACACACACACACAGGGTGAACACACACCGAGAGCAGTGGGCAGCCATTTATGCTTTCTGCGGCACCGGGGAGCAGTTGGGGGGTTGATTGCCTTTGCTCAAAGGCACCTTGCATTGTCATGTATGTTGCGCGGCCCGAGACTTCAATCCCACAACCTTAGGGTTAGGAGTCAAACTTTCTAACCATTAGGCTACGACTTCCCCACAAACTAAAAAATATATATGATTTTACAATTTTGTAAAAAATATGTGTATTTTTTTTTTTTTATAATATTATTTTTTTTTAGAGCTATAGATTAGTTAAAATATTTCTAAATACAACTGCATTTTTTTTATTTTTTATTTAAGACACATATTTTGTCATTGAAAATTTCTTAAAAATAGTATTAAAATATTGTCACATTCTAGTGAACCAAGTATCTGTATTTTGTTTCATTTACAGTGTACTGTCACACCCCTAAGCAGTGATATAGCTCATAATTTTCCAAGTGTATGATACAGCTTTCATTTTTCAGGCCAACCATATATTCATGGGGGAAAAAATCAGTTTGAATAAAGAAAGCAATAACTTTCCCATAGTATCCTTTCAAATGTTAAAGTTGCCACAGTCATTGCATGTGCCACAATTTGAACCACAATGTTCATTTTAATTGTTGTTTTTATTTTCTGTAGAATTTCAGACTGCAGTATCACTGAAGAAGGTTATAAAGCTCTGGCTTCAGCTCTGAGATCAAACCCTTCACACCTGATAGAGCTGGATCTCACAGGAAATGATCCTGGACAAACAGGAGTGAAGCAGCTCAATGATTTACTACAGGATACAAGCTATCAACTGAAGACCTTGAGGTGAGAGAAATATTATTTCAGTAAAAAAAATCATCAAAGTAAATTCAGTATAGACCATTTCAAACTTACAGAACAATTCAGTGCTTTTTTTTTCATTATACCACTTTCAGCAGAAAACTGAATTGAATCCTGCTTCATCTTCTCTTCTGCAGGTTTTTGGGTCCTGCAGCAGATGAAGCCTGTCAGTATGTGACAGGGGTGTGGGTAAAAACCCCGTTACTCCTGAGAGAACTGAATCTGAGTGAACATGAACTAGGAGACACACGAGTGAATCAGATCTCTGCTCTACTGCAGGATAAACACTGTAAACTCAACACACTGATGTGAGTATTTCACAATATTTAAAATGTTACTTTAATTTTAATAGTGATGTTACTGTAGTTAATAATACTATTTCCTTTTAGTTTTGAGTTAACATTTTGTGTGTGTGTGTGTGAACACAGAACCACAATAAAGTGATGTACTGAAATTAAACAAGCTTCTGAGTTCTGTGGAAAAGGAGTTTCATCAGGCTTTACACAGCTGACTTAGCAAGACAATAATTATTTCAGTTAAGTCAGTAATTACTTGAGTTATTGTAGAGGGAGAAAACGGATTGTAAATGTGCAGCAGTTTATTCTGAGAGATACTTGTGATGCTGAAATCTGAGCTTCAGGAAAACAAAATTATGGTGAAAGTTTTAGTAAAAAATTTTAGTTGTGTCTTTGTCAGTTTTCAGTTGGACTTCATTCTTTCAGAAATTTTTTTTAAAAATTACTATACTAAAGCAAAAACACTGCAAAGTTACGGTTTACCAACATTGTGTCACAGTCTCTAGTTTCTTTGCCTTTTGGTTTTCTTGTTCTTGTTTGCCTGTGTTCCTGAGTTAGTTTCCTTGGTTGTTAATTAGTTCTTCACACACTTTCTGTTCCATCACCTGTCTGTTTAAGCCCTGAGTTTTCCTTTGTTCTTTTTTAATCTGATTATGTTTATGTCTAGTGTTTGTGCTACTTCTCCTGTAATCAACTGTTTGTTCCCTATGGATTTATCTTTATTAAAAAGACTCTTTTTTTAATCCTTTTTATTAGCACTTTATTAGCACAAAAACGCGTTACAAATTGTGTCGTGACAATAAACCTTCAGATGGAGAGAATCTTTTAAAATATATTGAGAAAAAGTAGTTTGAAAGAGATGAAGAACAAGTATAAATGAAGTGCAACACGTGTGTTTGCCCTCTTGAAGTGGCACACACACAAATCCGTAAATTTAGTTTATCATAGATCTGATCCATTGTCCTTCTCTCTCTGTCTTCAGTCTGCGTGGATGCAGTATTACAGAGAAACAGTGTCTCATCCTGACTTCAGCTCTGTGTTCAAACCTTTCACACCTGAGAAAACTGGACCTAAGTGGAAATCAAATAAAAAACACAGGAGTGAATCACTTATGTGAAATATTGAAGAATTCACACTGTAACCTGGAGAGATTGAGGTCAGTAACTTTCACATACAAGAACTGAAATGTTCAAAATTATTTCAGTTTAAACCAGAACACTTCATAATAAATATCTTGTGAAGAGCAGTGTATGTGTGTGAAATAATTCATTATAAAAATTTATTTTGTGATCTTGTTAAAGTAATATCACTCATTGTCCGTTTGCTTCTTTCTAGTCTGAATGACTGTGGCATTACAGATGTTGCTTGTTTGGCTCAGTCTTTGTCTGAAACAAAAGCAGCACAGTTTCTAAAAGAGCTTGATATGAGAAACAATAACATAGGAATCTCAAAGCAGCAGCTCAGAGACATGCTACTAGACTCAAACTGTAAACTTGTGGTGAGTAAATGACCCTTGCGGTATAAAAGAGAGCTTTATTTACCACTGATATGTGGAAGTCTTCTATCCACTTATATCTTCTAAAATCATTTAGCTTTATTGAAACAATGGGCTTGGGTTAGAGCAAACCAGTTAAATAGATGTAGATTGATTTTAGAGAAAAACAAAAATCAGTGCAGATTCCAGCTTCAGCTCACAGCCATCCAGCATCACATGATCTTTTTGGTGAGATGTCTCTAAACTGTAATTCATATATGACAACACTTAAAAACCAACAGCTATTATGAATTCAGTGTTTATACACACATTCATTTATTTGAGAGTAAATGGAAACAGCTTCAAATAGCATTGTGTTTTAACAATGTGAAGTTTATTATAATAACTAAACGTGTTACGGTTTAAAATAATTACTAATTCATACAGCTGACACAAACAATGCAGCATTGTTAGAAACATATGATACTGAATGATGAATGTTGGTTTAGTGTTCATACAAATAATAATTTTTTTTTGTTTACAGGTGAACTAGAGGAAGGAGAAGAGCTTGTACAAGTGTATATATATTTTACATTATATCTGTCTTACATTATATTTACACTGAACCATTTATTATTTTAATCTCATAACGTCAGTTATATGTCTCTGTAAATGCACAAATGGGGGAAGTCGTGGCCTAGTGGTTAGAGAGTTTGACTCCTAACCCTAAGGTGGTGGGTTCGAGTCTTGGGCCGGCAATACCATGACTGAGGTGCCCTTGAGCAAGGCACTGAACCCCCAACTGCTCCCCGGGCGCCGCAGCATAAATGGCTGCCCACTGCTCTGGGTGTGTGTTCATGGTGTGTGTGTGTTCACTGCTGTGTGCACTTTGGATGGGTTAAATGCAGAGCACCAATACTGAGTATGGGTCACCATACTTGGCTGTATGTCACTTCACCACACCACCTCAGCTCACATCATATATTGTCTCAGTTATGTGAAGAAACATCAAGAGTTTCATTGTGTTTAATACATTGTACATGAGAAAATCACGCTTTGAGGTGTAAGAGGTGTGTATGGAGTCTCTCCTCCTCCACCAGCCCGGACTAACTAAGTTTTAATGTTTCCAGTCTTCCATGTTTGAAGTTCTTGCTTTCTCCTGAACTGGTCCAGGTAATTTAATGCATTTTGTTTAATGATTGCAATCTCCTCTTTTGCTGTTGTCTTGTATAATATGCACTTGCATATTGTAAATATATAGTTAAGAACTTACTCTCTCTTTTTTTTTTTCTTTAAAAGCTAAGGTAGTTCACTAGACAGCTGTCGGCTTGAAACTTAAAAGTGGAAACCATATGAGTGGACTTAAAGAGATAGTTCACCCAGAAATGAAAATAGTCATCATTTACTCACCATGTGGTCTAATGCCATATGCCCTTCTTTATTTTTTGAACCACAAAAAGATAAAAAAAAAATTGCCCTGAATGTGCTTGTCTATCCCTTATGCGCTGTTCATTTGGGGTGGACGCTCAGGCTGTTTGGGGTCCCAGAGACCCCAGGCAACAAATGCAATATATATATATATATATATATATATATATATATATATATATATATATATATATATATATGGTTTGAAACATTATATATATATATATATATATATATATATATATATATATATATATATATATATATACATATACAGTGGGTACGGAAAGTATTCAGACCCCCTTAAATTTTTCACTCTTTGTTATATTGCAGCCATTTGCTAAATTCATTTAAGTACATTTTTTTCCTCATTAATGTACATACAGCACCCCATATTGACAGAAAAACACAGAATTCTTGACATTTTTGCACATTTATTAAAAAAAAACTGAAATATCACATGGTCCTAAGTATTCAGACCCTTTGTTGTGCCACACTCATATATTTAACTCAGGTGCTGTCCATTTCTTCTAATCATCCTTGAGATGGTTCTAAACCTTCATTTGAGTCCAGCTGTATTTGATTATACTGATTGGACTTGATTAGGAAAGCCACACACCTGTCTATATAAGACCTTACAGCTCACAGTGCATGTCAGAGCAAATGAGAATCATGAGGTCAAAGGAACTGCCTGAAGAGCTCAGAGACAGAATTGTGGCAAGGCACAGGTCTGGCCAAGGTTACAAAAACATTTCTGCTGCACTTAAGGTTCCTAAGAGCACAGTGGCCTCTGTAATCCTTAAATAGAAGACGTTTGGGATGACCAGAACCCTTCCTAGAGCTGGCCGTCCGGCCAAACTGAGCTATTGGCGGAAAAGAGCCTTGGTGAGAGAGGTAAAGAAGAACCCAAAGATCACTGTGGCTGAGCTCCAGAGATGCAGTCTGGAGATGGGAGAAATTTGTAGAAAGTCAACCATCACTGCAGCCCTCCACCAGTCGGGGCTTTATGGTAGACTGGCCCGACGGAAGCCTCTCCTCAGTGCAAGACACATGAAAGCCTGCATGGAGTTTGCTAAAAAACACCTGAAGGTGATTCTCTGGTCTGATGAGACCAAGATATAACTTTTTGGCCTTAATTCTAAGCGGTATGTGTGCAGAAAACCAGGCACTGCTCCTCACCTGTCCAATACAGTCCCAACAGTGAAGCATGGTGGTGGCAGCGTCATGCTGTGGGGGTGTTTTTCAGCTGCAGGGACAGTAATGACTGGTTGCAATCGAGGGAAAAGATGAATCTCTTTGCCAAGTACAGGGATATCCTGGACTGAAAACCTTCTCCAGAGTGCTCAGGAACTCAGACTGGGCAGAAGGTTCACCTTCCTCACAAGACAATGACCCTAAGCACACAGCTAAAATACAATAAGGAGTGGCTTTCACAACAACTCCGTGACTGTTCTTGAATGGCCCAGCCAGAGCCCTGACTTAAACCCAATTGGAGCATCTCTGGAGAGACCTGAAAATGGCTGTCCACCAACGTTTACCATCCAATCTGACAGAACTGGAGAGGGATCTGCATGGAGGAATGGCAGAGGATCCCCAAATCCAGGTGTGAAAAACTTGTTGCATCTTTCCCAAAAAGACTCATGGCTGTATTAGATCAAAAGGGTGCTTCTACTAAATACTGAGTAAAGGGTCTGAATACTTAGGACCATGTGATATTTCAGTTTTTCATTTTTAATAAATCTGAAAAAAATGTCAACAATTCTGTGTTTTTCTGTCAATATGGGGTGCTGTGTGTACATTAATGAGGAAAAACTGGGAAAGACCCACATTCCTATGAATGAGAGACATAACATGGCCAATGTGCCATAATTTAATGACAAATTGTTTCCATCTATTTGAAAATAAACACTTAAAAAAAAAAAAAAAAAAAAAAAAATACAGCCATCAGATGGCTCTAGAGCATTGCGCAATGGCTCATTTTCCAAGTTTTTTATTTAGATTTATGTTAAGAGATTATAAAATCATTACTGTAATAATATAAAATGACGTTTTTATTTTGGTACTGAAACATAGTTTTTACAGTTATGACACATAATTACAGTCAAACCTGCATGTGGTGTTATATGTGTGTATTAGTGTGGATATGTGTGTATGTGTGTGTGTTTGCATTTATTCTTCATCATGGATGTGCCGTGGTGTCTCCATCATTTCTGTGTGTTCTTCATTGTAGCTGATTTTTATTTGACAAACTATGTAAGAGAGAGCCACTCATGTCTTGTCAATTTGTCATTTCTTCTGAGTGGGTTTTTATGGGTTTGGGGTCTTGTGTGTTTTTCCTCCATGGATGTGCTGTGGTGTCACCCCTTCAGTTTTTGTGTGTTGTCTGCATTGTAACTGCATTTTTTTGACAAATGATGTAACAAAAAAATCTATATTTTATAGTCTCTCATTGATGTCTATGGGTGATTTTTGGTGGGTGTGGCGGGGGTAGTAGTTGTTCTTTGTTGTAGTGTTGTGGAGTTGTTGCCACTTCTTTTTCGTGTATTTTGTGGTCTGCATTGTGGTGGATTTAAGACCCCAAACAGTGCCTAAGGGGTATAATGGCGGTGTATGGCGTTCAACATCAAGCTTTTTAAACTTTAAAATATCATTTGGGTTTGGGTTAAGACTGTCAATGTTGTAGATGGTTTGGAAATAAATTAAAGAATGTAAACGTTTTTTTGTGTGTGTGTGTGTGTATATATATATATATATATATATATATATATATATATATATATATATATATATATACACACACACACACTACACACACATATATATATATATATATATATATATATATATATATATATTAGAAAATGACTGGAATTATGTAGAGCCCTTTGAAGCTCCATTGAAGTCCATTATATGGAGAAAAATCTTGGAATATTTTCCTCAAAAACCTTCATTTCTTTTTGATTGAAGAATGAAAGACATGGATGTCTTGGGTGACATGGGGGTGTTTAATGAACAGGACACTTTTATTCTGGAAGTGAACTAATTCTTTAAATTAGCCTGCTTTAATGTACAGGCTATTTTACAAGCTTTTTTATTTATTTTTTAAAATGATTACGGACACATACAGGTTGGAGAAGGATTAGACCTTCAAATGAGACAAATTTGCTTTAATGAAACTATGTGATATTGAATTACAGCTGTTGGTTTAGTGTTAATACAAATGGTCTTTTTTATATATACAGGTTCGTCTGAGAACAGATGGGTACAGTAAGCAGGAGTCTGGCTTTTTAGTATAAAGTCTTCATCAATCATGTAGTGGACTGTAGGATTGTAACACTTAAAACACCCCTTCCACTCAACAGTGTGGACAGTTTCATTTCAATGCGATCAGGTTTATGTGGACAAACAGGCCATTTCCACCTAGTATTAGCATGCATTTCAAATGTGTCTCTGTTCAAACTGCTTCGAGACTCTCCCTTCTTGTTTCTTCCTGCTCTACATCACTTTTGCAGCAGTACTAAGTGCAGTGTGTTGATAGTGCAGTAATACTTAATGTTCATATATTTAATAATCCTCCTTGTTGTATTTATAGTGTAAAGGGGAAATTTCACCTGGTGTGCCAAGGTAATTCATAACTGGATACTAATGCTTTAAAATTTAATATGTATTGATATGGAATGCATTAATATGTAAATAAATACTTTTTACTAAGTTTTATGCACAGATGCAGCATTGACCTTAAACATTTGGTACAAGACCTGCATGCGATTGAGCATTTAGTGAATTTTTCTGGAGACTAAAGGCTAAGAATTTTTAACTTCACATTGTTGTATCTATTATTTAGTGTGCTGAGTGGAATACCCATAATTCCTTGCACTTTAATATTTTAAGTGTGGTGTTTGGTCAAAGCTGAAGCATGAGATCCTGTTTGAGCTTTAAGTAATATTGTGATTGCTTTATTGTGAAGTTGTGGTTTTTGCTTTCACTTTGTTGAAGTTTCTAATTGTTTTTGTGTGTGTTCATGATGCTTAACTGTAATCTCTCTATGTTCATTAAACATGTTCATGACAATTACAAGGGAAATATTCTGCCTCAAATGATTCTCCTCTCAGGACTGAGTGTTGCTAGTCAAACTGAGCTCAACAGTGTGAAGTTGTTTATACTAAATTAATAGTCACTATACTAAAGTCACAAATACATATATTCATTTTGTTCATATACATATTTTAGACTGATGATTTTGAAGACTGTAATTAATGACAAAAAATATGAGATCCTCTCATTATTTATAATTTTATTAAATGGTCAAATGTTATAGTAATTATATAAATAGATGAATCTGTACTGTATAATCTGTCGATTTAACAATTCTCAATTATGACTGTAATTTTTATATTAAAAGATGCACATATATGAAACAGGTCAAGTAATTATCTACTCAGAATAGACTGTGATATTGAATATGTTGAGTGGCTTCTCTGTTCTGCTGCTGTTACTTCAGAAAGTCCAGAGTCTCTAGTTCTGATGTTTGTGATGATTGTTTTTTTTTTTTCTTTTTCTCTGTCCTTTAACTCCAGTGTGTAGAGAGACAGAATCTCTCTCAGTCAATGATACTGACTTCACTTCATCGGAAACACCTAATAAAAGGAACAGTTTTAATTTGTCTATCTCTGTCAGTAACCGATTAAGGTTAAGGTTGGTGAATTTTTTAACAGACTTTTAATCAGTGTGTTGAGGTGCTGGGAAGGTTTTGGGGATCTTTTGGTTTTGTTATGTCTTGATTTTTGTTCAGACTTGTGCTTTTATTTTGAAGTCTTTGGTCTCCTGCCCTGTGCTTTCTGTAAACGCAGACTCTTACTGCATGAAAAGACAGTACAGAAAGCAAATGAACTGAAAAATTGTTAAATCTAATTGGTTTTAATTTTTTAATTTTTATTTTTTACACACTAAAAGACTAAAACTTTTTACATTAAATGTTAAAATGTATGTATATGCATTGTGGTGAAAGAACAAGCGGTGCCATCTTAAATATAAAATAAAACAAGATTCATTGCTATAGACATTGTTTACTTTTATCTACAATGTATAATGTAATTTATTAGCTAAATAATTAAGTTGCTGTTTTGTCAAAGTCTTTTTCAAATGCGTTGAGGATTAAATCCCATTTTTTTCTGATTTACAAAAATTCTATAGGCAAAGCAAGTTTATTTATATGGTACATTTCATACACACATTCGCTTTTCGTAAAAGTTCATAAAATAAAATAGCATAAAAATAATTCAAATAAAAAATACAAAGTAGGAAAAAAAATAACAAAAAGAAGAATTAAAATGTACAAATGTATTCAAAAGTATAAAGAGATACAGTGCACCAGGATGCCGAAAACAAATGGTTTGTGGAAATGAACTGAAAGTGTTCAAAACAAACAGGCTAAACAACTCATCACTGAGAATAAGAAAAAAAAGTTACTGTAATCAACTGATCTATTGTTTCTAGACAGCGCTGTTTCCATGTCCCAAATGGACACTTTATTACTCCCTTTTTTCCCCTAATGACCCGCCCGGTCAACCCTGTTTATACTAGAGCTAGGCTTTTCTCAAGAGCGATCAGAAATTATAAGTGCTTCACAGAAGTCTGGATTCCTCTATCTTTTTTAAACAAGATTGTTACATGGCAAGTAAGTTTTAACTTTAACTAGTTATTTGGGTTTTTTAAATAAATTTGAACTTACAATATTGCAGATATTTTGTAGATATGTTTTATTCCTGTCTCGCGAAGAATAACACACGGTACTGTAAATATATCACCAAGTGTCAAGTCGTCGGACACTGGACAATCATCACGTAAACACGGTACAAATGTGTAAGGAGCCACTTGCTGTATACAAGCTGGGTAAATAGGTGTTTTTTGGTATGAGTTTGTCCTATGGTCAAGTTAACATTGGTTGGCCGCATATCACGCGACAAGAGATTATCAGGCAAATTGTTGAAAAAACATGTTTCAGAAATACAGTGACACCCATAAAGATATTCTGGTATTTGTGGAGGTTGTCCGGAAGGAACAGTGACACCCATAAAGATAGTAAAAGTATAGTTTGACATTTTGAATATAGGGCAGTGCATCCAAACTCTGAGGGGTTTAAAGAGACAAGGGAATCGTTGTTGGTGCAAGAGTGTCAAAGACATTATTCAATATAATCTGTGCATTATAAATGTTTTTTTGTATAAATGTTTAAATGTTTTGTGTGCTATAAATGTTTAAAATGTTTGTTCGTATTACCTACAAACACATAAGACTCAATGCTAAAGAAATAATTTTAATTTACTTTTTGTTTATATTGTGCAATATGCTTACTTTCAATGGTTTGACTCTTGGTGGGATCTTGTTATATTTTGTCAGGCAGTCTTTCTATCAAACTCAGTATACATGAGTGAATGATTCCGTTTTCTAGAAATTCTCGAGAATTACGTAATTAAGGATTTTGTAATAAAAAAGCAGAGAGACTTAATGGAGTGAAGAAAATTAATCAAGGTAAATTCATAAAATATTTTTCTAATGGTTTGTAAAAACGAGACAGAACATGTTACAGACAAACACAGAATTTTTGTTCTTATTTCAGAGGTTGTTACTCTGAACAGACAAAGCTGCCAGAAAATACTTTACATTTTGGAGATGAATGTATTTCTGAAAGATTTATTTTTTTATGATGTTGTTTTGTGGTTATGTGGCATAGAAAGTATCTTCTCCTGCCATGTCATTCATAGTAACACATTGGTCATCCCCAGATCATACTGAATGGCTGATTGTCTTCACAAATCAATGCTTTACTGTATGCACTGGCATTTTTACTGCAGTATGTCAGAAGAGTGAGGAAAGGACTGTCCATCTAAGATGGAGTCTCCCCAGAGGGAAGAGAGGTAAGACTGTTTCTTTGTCTTCATTTAATTATTTCAAACTCTACTTTCTGTGAAGAACAAAACCTTGTCAACAAAGAGTGTTTAGTACATGATGTATTTTACATTTGGAAATACTGTTGCAAATTGCCCAAAAAGTATTGTATGTACTTATGGTTTAAAAAATGAAAGAAGAAGAAATAAAATTTATGTATGACAAACAGAGCTTTATAGATGTGTCACAGTTAACGTACTTCATAATTATAATGAATGTGCCCCTGCACACTACAGACACTACAAATGACTAAATATTAACATAAAAAATACTAGGAAAAACTAGACAATATACGTTTAAAATTTAAAGTGTTGAAATCGAAAAAAAAGAAAAAACTATCCTTAGCCTGTAAACATTTTCAGCCGTTCATTCACTGCATGGAGTTCAAGTCAGTTTTGCTGATATAACTAGTTGCTTTAACTTATTTATGGTATTTTTGTTGGTACTAATTCAATGCACATATGGATTCATTGTCGTAAAGTTTTAGAATCACAGGTGCTTTTACAGGAAAGTGTGGTGTGTAGGGGTGAGGAACCAGCTTCATCCTATTGTGTGTAAAGGAAAAGGTTAGTTTAACCATGATTTCATTGCCGCGCCCATCTGCCTCAGTTTATGATGAAGTCTCAGATTGCAGAATATAGCTTCTGTTAAAGTTCTAAGTGTGGTGCTAAAATTTTTCATATTGAGATTCATTTTTTCTCTCTGCTCAGAAGCCATCAGTAAGACATCTGGGCTCACAGCGTGTTCAGCCTCTGTGTCTCTTAAGAGTGACGGGTCACTTAATCCCCTCCACCACAAAACTTTTAAGTGAGAAAAACACCATCATCACCTAACAAAGGTATTTCATGTGTTTTACATTATAGTGTTACATTAGCTCCACTGTGGTGTACAAGCATGTATGTAAACTTAATAAAAACAATAAATCATAGAATAAATGAAATCTAGAGCATCTGAGCTTTTCCACAATACAATTACACAGGTAGCCACTGGGGGACATAAATTCACCATGGAACATACATCAGGCAACTGAACATTCATACATGAGAAGGACAAATGCACAGCCATAGTGGATTAAATTGCACTAAATCTCTTAAAATGAGACTGAAGCAGCTCCTGTAATAAAGTGTTTTCTTTCTCTCTCTGTTCTGTGTCATTAGTGTAAGATTAGGCTCACATGTGTTCAGCTCTGTGTCTGTGAAGAGTGACCATTCAAAAACGGATATACCCAACTTCAGTGAGAAAACTCCAACATCACCTACCAAAAGGTTTTTTATATGTGTTTGAATTATGAATTTTGTTAACTGTGATAAAAATTACAAAATAAACACAACTCTGAAAGTGTGGCATGGCTTTCATTCTTCCTCTTTAATGATTGTAATGTTTCTGCCTGCCTCCATTTGCAGCTTACCATATACCAACTTATTTCATATTTTTCATATTTTTCTTTGTGACAACTCACTGGTGCTAAAATAGAGAGCTTCATGAACCTTTAATGACCTCAGTCTGAACGTATTCATATGAGATCGAAGAACCTAATAAAGTGTTTTTTTCTCGCTGTTCTTTGTGTCATTAGTGTAAGATCAGACTCTCATGTGTTCAGCTCTGTGTCTGTGAAGAGTGACTGTTCAAAAGATTTTCAGCCACCAAACATCAGTGAGGAAACACCATCATCACCTACCAAAAGGTATTTCACGTGTCTCTTGTTGTTGATCACACAGACTGTTAAAAAATAAATCTTTGACAATATTTCACAACTACATTTCACATCAACCCTTTTTCTTTACTGATGAATGCTGGGTAGGAATAAAATACTGGTTTGATTGGTTGATGGTTTGACCCAAATGATGAAGACAGCTGTGAACCTGTTAGATTCCATGTGTTCTTTCATTCATTCTTTCTTTCTTTCTTTCTTTCTTTTTTGGTGTGATTTAGTTATAAAGGACAGAAGACCACAATAAATATTGGAGCAGAATTTACACGGTGGCAAACATTAAAAGCACAGAAGGGATTGAAGAGTGATGTAGAACTGGCAACTTTTCTTCTCAACAGGTGTGGACACAATATACCACACTTTACCTTGCACTGTTAAATTAACAACATAAGCTACCATGCCATAATTTGTAATTAATTTTTGCAAGAGAGTAAGCCATAACATTTAATTGGGCTTTTGCACATTTGCTGCTTTGAATAAAAAAATATAAAAAAACACTGATTTCAATATACCTTTTTATACTATTTCCAGCATGCCATTTATCTGCTTTTTCCAAAGGATATTTTTTGATATATCAATATATTGTCTAGAAACACACCATTTTTATTTTTATTTACTGTAAACAATATATTGTCTAGTTTGTTGGTCTTTTCTGTTGTACGGAGTTAAATGAATGTGACTTAACAGACAGAAGCTGTTCAGCTCTGGCTCCAGTTCTTGATAATGAGCTCCAATCTAGAAAGAAGAGCTCAGCATAGAACCGTAATAACCTGCGGAAGGACTCAGGGTAAAGAAGCTGCATTGGACTGAAAAGTACAAATTGTAAATTAGAGATATTGAGGTACATTATAAGACCACAGGCAACAAGTGTAATTTGTTTTACATATTCTTTACAAGATGTGTTAATATAATGTATTGAAATACTGTCAATTAAGTTCATGTAAAGTCTAATAACTAATGCTCCTGTGAAAGACATGTAGGGTAGTGTTTACCAACCCTGTTTCTGAAGATAGATAATGAGGGAGTGTCTCAACAAAAATCTGAACACATATGGTCACTAAAGATTTATTTGAAATGCACATTAATACCAGTTGGTAACATAGGTCATATTAGTATGTGTTAATTGTGGTACAGACTGAACGACTTTTTTTGGGGGCCCTTCAGGAGCATGTATTGTACATTTTCTACATTTTAGAATCTATACACATTGACAAGCTGTTTATTTTTAGGCTCAGTAAGTGTGTGATCTAACAGGGAAAATCTGTTCAGCTCTGGCTTCAGTTCTCCGTTCAGACTCCAGCAGTCTAAAGGAACTTGATCTGAGCAATAATAATCTGCAAGATTCAGGAGTGAAGCTACTCTCTCTGGGTGGACTGAAAGAGAACTGTAAACTGGAAAAACTCAGGTGAGTTGATGTGTAACATATTGAAGGTCTCTAGGACTTTTGTTTGCCTTATGTTCCAGCTTCGGGCTGCACAGTGTGATATAAGAAAAGCTGCACATGCTAAGAACAAATCAGTCTGTGTGGTGAATAAATTTACTACAGTAGCATGTAAATGTGCGATACAATTTTTGCAATGTGAATGAGCCTGTTTACAACCTGTTATCCAACACAGATCATTTAACCACTGGATTTCACCCAAAGTAAGTTTTCAATTTTTTTGTGTTTTGAGGTGTTTTCATATCAGAGAATGAGGTAGAATACATATTGTTTCGTAGTGATTCTATACAGTGATAAAGGCCTATGTTGATTAGCATTGCATTAAATATATGCTTGATTCTTATAAATAACCTGCAAGATGGATGATGAACATGGATAAACCATATATTGTGTCACAATTGTATGTTCTTTTTTCTTGTTAAAACTGAATCAGTTAAAAGTCTCCATCTGTGTGTTTTAATTCAGCTGCAGCTGAGGAAGGCTGAAATGCCTTTGTCAGTTTTATGTTTTCCTGCAACATCATAAGTAAGAGTACTTGAGTGAGTCTCACTTGTGGAGTTATTTTGCATAAAGGTTCCCTCTACAGATTCCAGTATGAATAAAACAGACATTAAATTACACATATTTACTCACTAATGCTCCTAACTTACATGTTTTGGGTATAAATATGAAAAAATATATCTTCTTTCTAAAAGAATCCTCCTCTGGGGATGCACAGTATTTCCTTAGGACAAAAATAAGTTACTGTTAGATTTGATTTATTTTTTATTTTATTTTTTAATCTTACTAATTAAATTTTATAACAAACCTTACACTGTCATTATTTATAGTTATAGAACCCCTGCATGTGACAGGTCACCCTGCAGTTTTCTGATAAATCTAATGCTGCTAATAATTAAATAGCCTTATATTCATATTACTGATACACTGCTTTAGGATAGATTATAATGAAATATTATTACAATATTAATATTTCTCATTTAGTTTATTGTTATTTTCTAGCATAATAATAATCATAATTATGATTATCACATTGATATAGGAAACAGTTTGGATCAAATTGTGCAGCCCTATAAACTAGCACAACTAACCTGCTGTTATTTATTTATAATTTTTTTTCCAAATGTTAAAAGGTTTGTGTTTCTTATTAAATTTGATTTTGTGTGCCATGTATGAACAATACTCACATGCTCATTTAAATGATAAACTGCACTGCCTGTTTTCAGAGATGGTAACAGATGTTTTATTCTTGTGCTGTAATTGTGTGGCCTTTGGTACGTGCAAGTTTCATCCTCTATAGCAACAGTGCTCGTGAAAAGTGAACATACAGCCTCTATTCCAGTTATGAGTTTCTGTTTGAAAATATATATTTATTTTTTATTTAATTGATTTATTTTATAATCGTTTATTGCTGAATGTTACATTTTTAATACATGTTCTAGACTCCCTCTGAGTGTACGTAACAGAAGAAGGTTATAAAGCACTGGCTTCAGCTCTGAGATTAAATCCTTCACACCTGATAGAGCTGGATCTCACAGGAAATGATCCTGGACAATCAGGAGTGAAGGAGCTCAGTGATTTTTACTAAGCATGATCCAAAACTGTCAACTGCAGACACTAAGGTGAGACATGTCGCAAATGATGCAAAGTATCTGATATATAGGCAATTTGTAAAATATTTAATTAATACTGTTTCTTAAAGTATATTAAAGCTTATATTTAAATTCTCTTTCCAGGTTTTGGGCCTCTGTCAGTAGATGAAGCTTCGTCATATGTGACAGGAATTGTGGGTAAAAACCTGTTACCCTGAGAGAACTGGAATCTGAGGAACGTGGAACTAGGAGACACACGAGTGAACTGCACTGCTCTACTGCAGGATAAACACTGTAAACTCAACACACTGATGTGAGTATATTTTTACATTTATTATGGTATTACTTAAAGTATCTTCAAGATATCATTATAATTAATACTTCTCATTGATCACTGAATGTTGGCATCAAGTATTTTGTGTTTGTACCCTCTCATGTTCATCATTTTAGGCTACGTGATTGTGGTCTAACAGAGGAAAGCTGTTCAGCTCTCGCTACAGTCCTAAGATCAAACCCCAGTCTGAAAGAACTTGACATGAGCAACAATAATCTACAGGATTCAGGAGTGAAGAAACTCCAGAATGGACTAGAAAATATAAAATGCACACTGGAAAAACTTGGGTATGTAAATTAAATTTAAATATTCTAATCCAAAAACCATTTTATTTGGTTCATATTTAAAATGACTCTAGTAGACCAAATAGAAAGGTAAGATGCTGCTTAGGTCAGCACTATGAATTAGTTGTTTTTTTGTTCACTAACCCGAAAGAGGTGCAAAAAAAGTTCTAATCTTGACTTTTACAAAAAGCAAATATGTATTTTAACATATTTATAATATTTTTATAATAATAAAACAGAGCATTTTAATAATATTATTATATAAAAGTATATTTTATTATTATTATCATTATTATTAGTATTGTTAGACACATCTTTTTCTGCAACATTTCAGGATGGCAGTTATGAAGATGGTTATAAAGCTCTGGCTTCCGCTCTGAGATCCACCCTTCACCAACTGACAGAGCTGGATCTCAGAGGAAATGATCCCGGACCATCAGGAGTGAAGCAGAGCTATATGATTTACTACGGATCCAAACTGTAAAACTGAAGACACTGAGGTGAGTGATATTAAAATAATGAAGTCCATAATTTGACTTTGCTGAAGAGTATTAAAGTATTAGATCACTTCCAAAATAAAAATGGTCGATAATATATCACCCCCATGTCATCCAAGATAGGCATGTCTTTCTTTATTCAGTCGCAAGAAATTAAATTTTTTGGAGGAAAACATTCCAGGTTTTTCTCATTTAATGGGAACTTAAATGGTTCCCAATGGTTTGACCTTTCAAAATGCAGTTTCAGTGCAGTTTCAAAGGGCTCTAAGTGATCCATCCAAGGATTAAGCGACTTACTAGCAAAACGATCGTCATTTCTTAAAAAAATAACTATTTATATACTTTTTAACCACAACTGCTCATCTACACCATCTCTGACGATGCACATGCACATCGGTCATACAGGCGTATCACGTTGGAAAAGTCACATGTGGTTAGTTCTTGTTTGTGTACTTCGAAATCATCTTCAAAATCTCTATATTGTTATTACCTATTTTGTAAAAGAACATATATTTTCTTTGCACGCTTGCGCATTTCATGTTGTGAGTGATTATGTACTGCATGAGGTTGAGCTAGGCAGATAAGTGTCTTCTCTGTCTCACTCTATGTCTTAGGTACAAACCCTTCTTGGATTCTGTGATTCTATCCCAATTCTGACACATAGGTAATGTTACGTCATCAAATGAAATGTTTTACTTGGATTAAAGAGGTAACATTAAATTGTATATAGAAATAAGACAGGAAATGAGTGGAAGGAAACACACTGATGCGAAACTGAATACAGAAAAGATTTATTGCCCTAAGGAATAGGTAAACAAACAGACAAAGGGAAAAGAAGGGAAGTTAAAGTGGCCTTTAAATTCTTAAAACAAATAAAAGAAATAAACCCAATAAATCCCAATAAACCCCTAAACTGTTAAGAAAATGAACAGAAAAAGGTCTTCAATGCAAACGTGTCTAACTACATGAATTACAAAATCAAAGCAACAAAACAATTGCACACAAATAAACTAGTGTGTCTAATACATCAAATATCCCTCACGGCAGGTATGTAGGTCACGTGGATTTTACTAAACTTTTCCAACTCTTCCATGTCTTCCAAACCAGCGTGAGCTGACAGCATATCAGATCACAGTGGCATAGCCAGCCGCTAAAAAACCCAAGAGCCGTGAACACAAACACACACATTCAACGAAAGTGCACAAAACAATACACACAAAACGCCACACACTTCTTCCGCTTGGATCGCTCTCTCCTCTTTTCTTTTGAACTCGGAACGAGAGCATGATTGGTGAAGGAAACATTTTGTCATGGCCTAACTAATGATTACTCACAGCACAGATAGCCAACAGAATCCAAGAAAGGCGATACCTAAGAGCATGAGAGTGAGAACAGAGAAGAGAGTAAGAAATAAATAACATATGTACAGCACAAAAGGTCAAATAACATTTGTGGTTAAAAAATTATATAAATTAGTTTGTTTTTTTCTTAAAAAAATTGATTGTTTTGCTAGATAAGAGCCTTATTCCTCAGCTGAGATTGTATAGAATACCTTTGAAACTACCCATTTAGACGCTGCGGATTTGGAAGTTCAAACCATTATGCACTATAAAAGTCCCACTTTTATGGAGAAAAAATCCTGTAATATTTTCTTCAAAAACCTTAATTTCTTTGCAGCTGAAGCCAGAAAGATATGCACATTGCTGAATGACATATGGGGAGAGGTAAATTATCAGGATTTTTTATTTTGGAAGTGAACTAATCCTTTAAACTATGAAAAAGTTTTTTTTTTTTTTTTTTTTTAAAGCTTTGAAATTATTAAAGGCTCTGTCACAAGCATTTGAAAACAATTCATAATATGGCAGGTAATGTCAATGTACTTCTCCTCTGCAGGTTTTTGGGTCCTTGCTTGGTGATGTAGCTTCCGTCTGTATGTGACTGGAATTGTGGGTAAAAAAAAACCTCATACCCTGAGAGAACTGAATTTGAGGAACATGAACTAGAGACACACAAGTGAATCAGATCGCTGCACTACTGCAGGATAAACACTGTACACTCAAGACACTTCCAGTGAGTATTATTATTAATTTATTATTACATATTTAAAGCATCTTAAAGAAAATCAAATTACCAAAACAAAATAATTATCAGAACCCACTAAAATGTTGGCATCAAGTACTTTGTGTTTGTAAATGTCCCACTCATGTTCATCATTTTAGGCCGCGTAAGTGTGGTCTGACAGAGGAAAGCTGCTTAGTTCCTCACAGTCCTGAGATCAAACTCCAGTCTGAAAGAACTTGACATGAGCAACAATAATCTGCAGGATTTAGGAGTGAAGAAACTTGATTTTGAAAATACAAAACTGCACACTGCAGAAACTCCAGTGTGAGTGATTTAAGTCATAGTGTTAAACACCCTTTTTAATGCTAGAAAACTAAAGAAAGGGTAAAGATTTTTCTTCTTTAACAGAATTGTGTTTTTTTTTTTTTTACAATTTAAAAATAATTTCTCTCAACACAGTGTCAAGTTTTATATATGTTTCAATTGTATTATGTAAGACATTTTAATTTGAACTTTTTCTGTAGACTCTCTCTGCAGTATCACTGAAGAAGGTTATAAAGCTCTGTCTTCAGCTCTGAGATCAAACCCTTCACACCTGGATAGAGCTGGATCTCACAGGAAATGATCCTGACAATCAGGAGTGAAGGGAGCTCATTGATTTACTACAGAAATGAACATTATCAATTGAAAACTATCAGGTGATTAAACCTCACATTTTTTTAACTTATTGAAAGACATGAAGTCCAATGTACTGTATGAAACTAGATAAATGGCTCAAATTGTCCACTGTGAACTGGAATGACAGGAAGAGGGAATTTACAGACTCTCAATACAAAGAATTTCAACACAATCACACCACTGAATTTAATTAAAAAAAGTTTCATGGAAAAATAATAATTGCTTTAATAATTTTAAAACAAGTACATTCTACTGTAGAAATGCACAATACATAAAATTAAGATGAAATTGTATATAAATATACTTTTTTAACATAACATAACAAAACAAACATAATTAAAAAAAAAAATCATTTCTTTAGGTTTTCTGAAAAGTCCCTGTTGCACAGGAAGCATGTGGAGTATCTCACTAAAGTTCTGGTAAAAAGTCCATTACTTCTGACAGAACTGGATCTGAGTGAAGATAAATTAGGAGATCTGGATAGCGAGAAATTATCTGCTCTTTTGATGGACTCTCATAGCAAAGTGGAGAAAATGAAGTGAGTGAACATGATTTTTATATATTATATCTTCTGTTTATTCAGTGTAAAAAAAAAAACCTGTTGGTCACGTGTGATCAGATGTGAAGATCTGTTGATCTGATGTGTGTTGAATGTGTGCTGAATAATAAATAATGCTGTTTTTGTGTTTAGGCTGAATAGTGTGAGCTGACAGAGAAAAGCTGTTCAGTTCTAGCTACTGTTCTCTCCTCCAAAACCATCCTGAAAGAGCTGAACCTGAACAACAGCCGGTGTGCTGGACTCAGGAGTCAAAAGAGATCTGTGAGGACTGAAGGAGAATCCTGTGTGTGAGGCTGAAGATACTCAAAGTGAGTACATTTTACCAACAGCTACACTTAACACCACAGCAATCCAGGGAATATTATATATTCATTCAGTCTGCTCAAAAAATGGCACTTTGCATTGTGATTATGTCTTTAACTCTAGTGTGATTTAGTCAATTTATGATTCAGACTATTGTACAGTTATTAATTTGATCCACAGCGTTAGCGAATTTAATGAATGTTTTTATTTTCTGTAGACTTTCAGACTGCAGTATAACAGAAGAAGGTTATAAAGCTCTGGCTTCAGCTCTGAGATCAAACCCTTCACACCTGACAGAGCTGGATCTCACAGGAAATGATCCTGGACATTTAGGAGTGAAGCAGCTCTATGATTTACTACAGGATCCAAACTGTCAACTGAAGACACTGAAGTGAGTGTTCTTGATATAATAAAGTGCAATAGAACTAATATAACTAAAACTAGTAGTAGTAGTCAGTTGTCATGAGGATTAGTAATTGATTTTCAATAAAATTAAGCTTTTATTTTGACAACTTAATTGTTTTATACCACCAATGTTAAAAAATAGAAAAATAGAAATTTGCAGCAAAATAGTATACATGGGAACAAGATGGATGTTCTGGCACAATTCTTTTATTTTCCCCCTGATCTTACAAAGCCCTCTGAGAGCCATGTTGTCCTCAGGCATTAAAGATGCACAGAAAGCACTCACCTCAGTGATGCCAATTTAGCAATTTTTGTTGCTAGATTTCACAACTTTTTTATTTTTTATTTTTTACATTTTTTAAAAAGCACTAGCAACAAAATTAGTTTCTTTTAATTGTATTCATCATCTTTTAGCAACTTTTGAAAAGTTGCTAACTCAAATACAGTGCATGCATTGTCACCCTTAATGGCATGATTTTTCACTCCAATTCTCTCTGTCACACACTCCCAGTCACACAAGATATGGACCGCGTTCTGACTGAAAGAGTGCATTGTGTGTGAAATCATCTGCGGTGGAGGCTCAGCTGACTTCAACTGCAATAACATACATTCGAGACAAACTTATTTTGAAATCACTTAGGATTGTTACTCTGTTTCCAAAGAAATAGTTTTAAGACTGCAATGTGAGGCTTATCATTTAAAATATAATTTTTATCATAAAACCTGGTTTTGTCAAAATGTTGATCACACAGAAACTTTTGAAATGATTACTGGTCCTTTTCACATACTTTCACAAAAAGTCATTATATGGCCGGTAATGTCCTTGTACTGGTTCTGTCTGCAGGTTTTTGAGTCCTGCTGCAGATGAAGCCTGTCAGTATGTGACAGGAATTGTGAGTAAAAACCCGTTACTCCTGAGAGAACTGAATCTGAGTGAACATGAACTAGGAGACACACGAGTGAATCAGATCTCTGCTCTACTGCAGGATAAACACTGTAAACTCAACACACTGATGTGAGTATTTTGTTTATTATGGCATATTTAAGCAGTTATACTGGGGTGTTTTGGCTTCACTTTTCTATAGTGGAAGGAAGTGGAGACACGTCATCCATCTTTTTATTTTATTGTTATTATTATTTTTTTTTTTTTACAGTTTATAGGTGTGTCCCAATTCTCATACTTACAGTGTGCACTATTCCACTGTATGTTAACTCTGAAAAAGAAAAATCCAAAAAGAATAAGTGCATTTTAAATACCCAGATGATATACTTAAAGGGTTCCTCCACCCCAAAATGAAAATTTTGTCATTATTCATTCTTACCCCCAATCTTGTTCCAAACCCGTAAAACTTTGTTCATCTTCAAACACAATTTAAGATATTTTTGGATGAAAACTGGGAGGGCTGTGACTGTCCCATAGACTGAAAAGTAAGTTACACTGTCAAAGTCTAGAAAGTATGAAAGACATCGTCAGAATAGTCCATCTGCCATCAGTGGTTCAACCGTAACGTTATGAAGCGACGAGAATACATTTGTAAGCGAAAAAAAAAAAAAAAAAATAGTGACTTTATTCAACAATTCCTTTGTCAGCAGTCTTCTCTGTGTCTCTCCATATCACTGTATGCTGTGTATGCTCTTCTGTATCAGCCGTGCAACAAGGATGCTCTACACGGTTGAGTGGACAGTGCATAACTATGGATTACTTTGGTTACTTTGGAAATGCAATAGGTTACAGATTACAAGTTATCTTATTTAAAATGTTGGAAGTTAGGGTAACTATTTAAATGACTCTATTAATATAACTGATTACATTTGGTTACGTTTAGATTACTTTTTTATATTTCTAATGAATGTGTTCAAATGTTAACTATGAAAATTATCCAAATTAGATTGTTCATCTATATCTTTATTATTATAGTTGTGATGTGGTTCTTTTTAAATTTAAAATGATATTATGAACTTCATCTTTATGCATATAGTTATTGTTCTTGTTGTGAAAAGGGCCTTAATGTTTCTGCCAGATATGAAGTATATGTTTTTTCTTCTCTGATCAAAGAAAAAACAAATAAAATGCATTCTAACATTTTTTGGTAAAAAATTTTCTTCTGTGTAATGAAATTGATTACTATTTAAAATATGTTTTTTGTAGACTGTCAGACTGCAGCATCACTGAAGAGGGTTATAAAGCTCTGTCTTCAGCTCTGAGATCAAACCCTTCACACCCTGATAGAGCTGGATCTCACAGGAAATGATCCTGGACAATCAGGGGGTGGTGGTTGTTATAGGAGGTGATGATGGTGGAT
Organism: Cyprinus carpio; assembly: GCF_018340385.1. Lineage (NCBI taxonomy): Eukaryota > Metazoa > Chordata > Actinopteri > Cypriniformes > Cyprinidae > Cyprinus > Cyprinus carpio. The sequence goes on along the minus strand of NC_056617.1, from coordinate 12,642,536 downwards.
AATGGGTGGTGGAGCTGCTTGTTTGTTTTATGGATGATTATTGTTGTATACTAAAACTATACTTTCTAAGTTGAATAGTTGCAAACTAGAATTGAATCCTGCTTCATCTTTTCTTCTGCACGGGTTTTGGGTCCTGCAGCAGATGAAACCTGTCAGTATGTGACAGGGAATTGTGGGTAAAAACCCGTTACTCCTGAGAGAGCTGAATCTGAGTAACCATGAACTAGAAGACACAAACATGAAGCGGCTCGCTGCTCTACTGCAGGATAAACACTGTACTCTCCAACACACTACTGACGTGAGCATTTTACATGCTTTCTAAAATGTTACGTACTTTTAATAGTAATGTTACAGTAGTTGATAATACTATTTTTCTCTTTTTACCTGAATTAGAGACACAATAAAAATTATGTATTTAAAATAGAATTACTTTCTACCCAGAGCTCTATGGAAATGAGTGACTTATTTTTAGTTGGCTAAACAAATGTAAAAAAAAATATTTTCAGTTGTCCAACAAATATTTCCAGTTACTCCTAGAACTAGCAGTTCTCAATTCCAGTCCTCTTTACCCCTACTCTACTCATTTTTGCATGTCTCTCTTATAAAGCTAGATGTTTGTTTTTATTAGAACATAAGTTGCCCTACTTGAAGTGGACATCACAGGATATTCCGTCATGATTCCTAGTTCGAAGTGAACCCGATATGTTACATTCAGAGTGCATTTTAAGTGTGCGAGGCGGTGAATTTAAATTGTATTTATTTACAGAGTATATATGATGTCACACGCAGTGTGAAGGCGTTAGCATGCAGCGCATATCCAATGAATGAATGTTCCAAAGTGAGGAGTCAAACTTCAGCAGATTTCCCCTGCTCAGGGGTAGAAAGTAATGAACTTACCGTGTACAGGGACCATGTCAATGTGAACACCCGTTCATACATGGAGACTCACTTCTAAAGAGCTGATTATCTGAATCAGGTGTGTTAACAAAGAGAGACGTGCAAAATATGCAGAGCTGGGGTGCGCGAGGACTGGAATTGAGAACTGCTGCTCTAGAGGAAGAAAACAGTTTGTAGAATTACAGTAAGAATATTCACAAGAAAAGTACATTTTATGATGCTGAATTCTAGGCTGCATTAATTTATAAAGTGCTTTTCAAGTGGAAAAACTACTGTCATGGGACTCAAACTTTTAACTTTATTGGGTCATCATAGATCTGATTCATTGTTTTTTTTTCTCTTTCTGTCTTCAGTCTGTGTGGATGCAGTATTACAGAGAAACAGTGTCTCATCCTGACTTCAGCTCTGAAATCAAACCCATCACACCTGAGAAAACTGGACCTCAGTGAGAATAAACTACAAAACAGAGGACTGAAGATCTTATGTGACGTACTGAAGGAGTCACACTGTAAACTGGAGAGACTGAGGTGAGGAACATTCATGAGTTCACATATTTGTGAAAAGGTCTTCAAATTATTTGTGTTTTATTTTTTATTTATTTTTTTTTTTGGTGATATGGTGAAATAAAAATGATCTCTCTTCCTTTGTTTATTTTTTTGTTATGAAGTTTGCTTCTCTCTTATTTTCTGCTCTCTTTCTCAATGCAGGTTAAGATACTGTGATATGACAAATGAAGGTTGCTCTGCTCTGACTTCAGCTTTGAAATCAAACCCATCAAGGCCGCAAGAGAGAGCTGGACCTGCGTGGGGAAATCACTGGGTTGAAAACTGTGTTCTGGTGGGAGCAAATTCAAACTTACTGGCGTTAGTAACAGTTTACTGTTTAGGTAAGGCAGAGACAAGCACAGCTCATGACATCATTTATAGCAGCATTCTGGAATGTTCAGATCACCCTTTATATTAGGTGTTTAACATTTTGAGTCATTCAGGTCTAGACTAGTGGGTCATTAAAGAGAGTCACACATTGTCCAAAGAGCAAGTTTAATATATGTTAAGGCTATGCAGTCCTATGTCATCCAGACAAAATGTCCTGCAAACAAACTCTTCAAATGAGTGTGAGCTTGGTCTTTATCCAGAGTGCAAACATTCATCCTGTTCCGGCATACAGTCTTACAGAGCCTCACGTGTGTCCTAATGATTAATGGCAATCTATGAGCAACTTAGCTCATACCTGAGAAAACTGGACTGCAGTGAAAGTTGGCAAAAACCTAACAGTGTAATATCTTTCTTATATGACTTGCTGAACGCGATCTTCCAACATTGTAAACTGGAAATGTCTGCACATGAAATTAGACTGGGAATTCAAGAAAACAAAGTCTGTTAGCTCTATGGCTAAGATAGTCATTATAGACTCTGCCTGATTTCACTTTTGGTTTTTTCATCAGCGGCGTGGTTGCGTATCCTTTAGTTACTACATTCTGGTCCATGTCCCAGTCAGTAAGCACTCAGCCATCGCGTTCTAGTCGGGCTGTTCTGCATCTCGCAGAACTGGACCTTTCAGTCTGATCTGAACTAAGTGTCACACATGGAGTCGATTCCCGGGTGGCGCACTGGAAAGTTCAAACTGTAAGCTGGAGAGTCTGAGGTTGTGGAACATTTACATGCATGAAAGAAACTATTCATTGTTTTGGTGACTAAGACAGTGAAAAAATGTTTGTTCTTTTGATCATATTTCTCTGTCTATGGACTGTGATGTGACAGATGAGGTTTGCTGTTTCAGCTCTGAAATCAAACCCATCACACCCACAGAGAACTGAACCTCAGTGGAAATCAACTAGGAGACTCTGTGCCAGTGAAATACCTCTCTGTGATCTACTGATTGAACCCACAATGCAAGCTGGAAATCCTGGATTGATTCCCATCATTTAGTTCCTCGAAGCTGTTGTGTATTTAAAGATTGTTTCTGCTTTTATAACTTCCGGTTTGATCCGGTAGTCTGTGTCGATTCCTGTGAGATTTAGACTGTGAAGCTTATTTGAAACTTTGATACTAAATTTGATGACACATGTTTTAACACGGTAAAATCAGTACAAATCTTTACTTTACAATGGCAAAAAAGTGACAGGAATAAGATTTCAATAATTTTAGCTAGATGCAGTAACTTATAAATAGCAGAGTAACATGTAATTTTCCAACTTTTCTCACAAAACTGTGACTGCAGTGACATTTATGAAGCAAAGTTGAGTAATTTGGAGACCGTAAGCTACACTCCATGCAATTTGATTAATATTACCACGTTTCCTTGAATATTTTGTTGTTATAAAGTTACTACTGCATCTCAAAATATGATAAATAACCGAGTACGTGATCGTGGGGGTCACGTTGACCATGTGTCAAACAACTAGAAAGGGGTGCACTGCAAAATGTTTGAGAACCATGTATTAGACATATTCCCCAAAACCTCTAAAACCTTAGATTTGATTCTCTCTCTTTCTCTTTTTTTATTGTCTTCCAGTCTGTGTGGATGCAGTAATTTACCACAGAAAAACGGGGGTCCTCTACCTGAGTTTAGCTCTGTGTTTAGAAGCCTTTCACTACCTGAGAGAGCTAGGACTACTCAGTGAAAATCAAATAGAAAAACACAGGAATGAAGCACTTTATCTGAACATGTTGAAGGATGTACGTTGTCAACTGGAGAGATTGAGGTGAGGAACATTCAAACCACAAGAATCAAATTGTTTAAAAATCGCCCGACGGAATTTATATAATAACCTGACATTTTAAGGCCCTAATATATTTGAAGTAAAACTGAAGAACATATGGATATGACGTCATTTCAGATTGGTTGAAATCACCCTACTCTGTTTTCCATGAAGATGATATACTGTTATGGAATAAGAGGTTTGTCTGTCTCATTTCCCCTGTTTTAGGTTAAGATACTGCGATATAACAGATGAAGGTTGTTCTGCTCTGACTTCAGCTCTGAATTCAAACCCATCACACCTGAGAGAACTGGATCTTAGTGGGAATAAAGTAAAAAACAAAGGAGTGAAGCACTTATGTGACATACTGAAGAATTTAGACTGTAAACTGGAAAGACTGAGGTAAGAAGCCTTTGTTCATTAGAGGTGCTCCTGGAGGCCAACTTTTTGCAGAGTTTAGCTCCAACCTGCTCCAACACACCTGCCTGCTGTAATCTTGAATATATTTAATTATCTGCTTCAGGTGTGTTTAATTAGAGTTGAAACCAAAATGTCCTACTAAAGGACACAGTGGCCCTCCAGGAGCAGGATTGGACAAACCTCTGAGCTACAGTACAAGAATCAAAATACTTAGTTACATAAACAGTTTAAACCAAAACACTTTACACTCAATATAACTTAAATATTTTACATTTTATATCAGGATGCATAGTGATGTTTTTTCTTTTTTTTTTTCATGACATGAATTTTAAAGACATAAAATTCCCTTATTTTTTTGGTCATTAAATGACCTGATGTTAATTTTTTTTTTAAAGGGACTAGAAACATTTCAAGGAATGAAAATTGCAAACAATCACATTTTTGGCAGAATGTAATAGTAAACTAAACTAAATCCTGTTAAGGTGTTTTAGAGAGAAATCATTATTTTAAAAGCAATAAAAGTCATTAGTCTGTAAACGGTTGTGTTCTGATAATTTTTTTTTTGACCAGGTTGCTTATTATTCTAGTGAAATCTTAAGACACTCAGCATATTAGATTCCCATTTAAATTATTGATTTCACTTGTGAAATTTTGTTAATTTAAAACTGGGTTAAAGTGGAGTCTCTTCCTCTGTCTTTTCTAGCCTAAATGACTGTGGCATTCTGGATGTTGCTTGTTTGGCTCCAGCATTTGGCTAAGGCAAGCTTTGCATTTTTAAAAGAACGATCTGAAAAATAAAATAGGAAACTCAAAGAAGCAGCTCAGTAAAGCACTTAAAGACTCAGCTAGCGACTCCAACTGAGTAAACATGTTTTGTCATGTCATATTAATATGATAACTAATAAGATTACAGAAGTTTAATATTAGTGTGATCTGTTACACTTGTTATTAAAAAAAGTAATTGAAATACCATAATATTCAACTTATTACAATGTACTGGTTATTTTCTCTTTTGACTTCTCCTTAACAGCCTAGACGGTGAACAGAAAGCGCCTGTTCCAGAGCTGGTCTAAACATGTTGGTGGATGGTTTTACATTGTGAAATCAACAGGACTGAACTGAACACCATCAGATGAGGGACCACAAAAAGCCCAAAATAAAGTTATTTGTATTGCTTTTAGAACAGGAACATCAATTCATAAATATAAACTATTCAAAACCAACAGCTAAACCTGCAGCATTTAACAAAGGTAAAATGTATTGTAGTAGCTTAAATGTTTTGCTATTTGAATAATTCCTAATGCATAAATTTGTAGGAACAAATTACAAATGAGAAATAAAGCAGCATTACAGAGCAAAAAAGAAATAGAGCAAAAGGGCTAAAATATATCTAAACCAGATATAAAATGAAAGATGATAGTAGGCATCAGTATTGTTTTATTGTTGTGTGTATTATTATTTTTAGAGTGTGAGGCTCGAATTTTTTATGGAATAGTCTTCAATCCACAGAACTGTCTCTGTTTTTAAAATGTTTTTTTATTAATTAGTTCATTCTTGACTGATATTGTTTTTATTGAGTGCCTTTGCATTTTAATTGTGTGTGTATTTTGGTAGCTTGATTTATTCGGCTGTAAAGAGCTTCCATGTCTGTTTTAATGCGCTAGTGTGCCATGCTTCTTTTTAAGTGCCCAGAATTTCAGACACATGGATTCCAAGGACTGGAAAATAAGGAGAAAACAAACATAAGGTCTTACTAAAAAAAAAAATTTAGAGAAAAATGGTTGCTATTCTGAGAAGGCTTGACAACACATGCACATAGAAGCCAAGAATGATAAGCGTTACTTCAAAGAAAACCTGGAAAAGTGGCATGGAGTGGATGAGTCTTAGCCTAATAGAAGTGACCACAATGTTCCCTATTAGACAATCATCAACTCTTGGTGATTTACACATTAGTCTTGATCGTGCATTGAGGTGTTGAGGAGTCACTGATATTGTGTTTTTAAGGTATGAAGATGTTTTAAGGAACTTTGTATCACACTAAAAAGTCTGAGAGATGTCTTTTAGTTACTTACTACTTTTGTGGCCTGTCAGCTCGAAAACAACTGTGGACCAACTTACCTTTGCATTATTATGTGCTTTATAAATGAACTGGATCTGGAAGTAGATTGTGACCTTCATGAACCAGTCCTTCATGAGTGAACCTGTGAAAAGAAGCATGGTGCAATTTAGCTTAGTGTCAGGGAAGAGCACATTCAGTGCTTGACTCAGGGCAAATATTGTTATTTAGTGCAAAAGAAGCTCCATCTACGTCCCAGTAGTGAATTTCGCATTTTTGTCATTCAGCATGTCTGCCATTTTTTTGTTCGATTTCAAAGGGTCTGGCTGATATTCAGTCCAGTCAGGACATCTGAAAAAACACATGAGGAGGCTCCACACTGGATATTAGAAGCAGGCACATGTGATCCCAGTGTGGGAAGAGTTTTTACATATTTACTAGCAAATGGTCTTCTTATTTTTAGGGAAAGATGATGATGCTAGAGTGGGTTAAAGAAGCAGTACAAGACAGCCAGCATGTAAAGAGGCCCAACACAGGAAATTCAATCCTCTCACTTCAGCCATAAAAGCCATAATTGCTGTCAGTTCCGGCACTCTGCCTAGTTTCAAATAAAAAAGAAACAGTTGTGGAGGCAGCACAAATGAGACCTTCTCAACAGAAGGGAGACCCCTCCAAGGAATTTCGAGTGTAGGCGAGTTAACCCAGGGATAAATGGGTCTGAAAAGCAAGTACATCTCTTGGAAATCTGTGAGGGAGAGGAAAACATGTTTGCACCCACGACTAAAATAGGCATGTGCACATTGGTTGGCATCAGAGATGTGGATGTTAAACTAACAGTGTTGCATTTCTTTAAATTTACTTTGTATACTGCTTGATGAAGCTCATTTTGATCGGTGTCAACAACTGGGGGCAAACTACACCATCAGCATAAATATCTCTTCATTATATTCTGATGATAAACCATGTAAAAACAACCTAAAACCAAAAGCGGTGAATAAAAAGCTCTACCACTTTGGCATTACAGAGTGCAGATGTAAAGATAAGCTGTCATCTATAGCTTTGTAACTGGCTACTGCTTTGATTCTCTTCTCCTTGTGTTTGCTCTTGAAAGCCAATAAAGACAAAAATCTCATTTGTTTTTTATTTTTTATTAAATTTTTATATTTGTTCACAGATTAATCACTGACTCAACTTGTTTTTTATCTACCATTTTTTATTCTAGGACAAGGACAAAAATATGAGAATGGAGGAAAACTATTTTTACTTTTCTTTTGTGCTCCCTCTATATTTTTTTTGTTCACTTGCAGAATGCACAGTTTCTCAGGGTAACACAAAACCTTTGTCAGCAAATGTTTATGCAAAAAAAAAAAAACATTGTCAAAAGTTGTCAAGTGAACAAAGTTCATCTTTAGGACCAGCGGTTTCAACTTTCATCCTTAAGTTTGTTACAGAGTTGGCTGTTGCTCTTTCATACTAGAAGGCCTACAAGTATATGGTGAAGGTGAACATTCAGGTTGACGTCATAGAGTTCGTTTTTTGTTTTTTAATATTTTTTTCTGAAAGTTTTCTGAACTCAGGTGTAGGACCGAAGCTCAGAGCGCAAGTAAGAGGTAGTCTGAATTTGTTTGCAATGTATGGTGGAGGTGTAGGAGAACAAAATCGGCAACAGATGTTGGGTGCATCTTAAATGGAAGGCTGCATATCGACTCTAGGTTGTCACGTCATAAACCTCCATCCTAGGACATCTCAATTTGAAGGTTACTTAGTAGGCAGTCTTCGTTTCACATTCTTAATTCATCCTGTTTTAAAGGATGCATAAGGTGTACCTTTCGTGTCTTTCGATCCACAATTCTTAGCTCAAATTCTGAATTCACAAAATTCACAAAAAAAAAACAAACAAAAAAAACCCCTGAAAATTATTTGATACCTAGCTTATTCAATTTCATTATATTATGCAAGACCAAAAATTAATTAATTAATAAGTAAAATTGATGAAGTAAATGAATCACATAATGCTAAACTGCTAAATGTATAAACAACTAGGAGACCATTGGTTGTCATTAACAGAAAGATGCAGTTCATGTAAAACATTTCAATATAAAGTGTCTTCAAATTATAATTTAAGTATTCTTGTTCCCTGTCCGCGGAGAACGAAACATTTACAAGGTATAGCTACATTCGCACTTACTAGATAGATCGTCTTATTCTAGCGTTTAATGCTGAGCAGGACTCTAGCATTGAAGGTTTAGAGGAAGGAAGCAATGTGATCGCTTGCATCCAGCTTTCTGTTTGACAAAGCACCCATATTGGATTTTCTTTTCTGTTGGTGGCATTGTGCCTGACAGCCACGAATGAACAGAAAAGAAGAAGAAGAAGCGGTCTCCACGCGCAGCACCTTTATTCACTCACTTAGCGGTGAATCTTCTGAGGAGTGAGGCGGGCTTTTATTTATACAATCATAACATTTATCATAATCATGGCACAGTAACAATTTGCTTTTCCATTTGTGTACTGTTTTCGTCGGATATAGCACTTTATTTGTGGGTCTTTTCTGGCGTCTGCTGACTAATAAACATAGGGATATATCGTAAACAATTGGGAGGAATGTAAGACCTCTCCTGTGATTCAGATGTGTTTGGATGTTTGATTTTATTCCCATTTTCTCTTATTCCTATTTTTAAAATTAACTTTTGCAAAATAGATTTAAGTTAGGTACTTTACGTCCTTACAATTAATGTATTGTAAGGGTTAATGCTAAAATACTTTATATTGAGCCCGTGTGAGGACTTTATAAATGTATTAATTTATATATATTTATATATTATGTGTATAGTCTATTTTTTGAGAAATTATAATGGGCCACTAAATTCATCAATGCTATTAATGTTTCATGGTGGGACATTAAAAATTAAGGGGGAAAAAATTATATTCATTGTTAGACACTTATTTCCATATTGTGTTTTTTTTAATAATATTATATATGAATAAATATTTTGTTACCCCCCCCCCCCAGATGACTTGTTGGCCATTTTCCAAAACAAACTTTGACAATGAGACAAAACCCCTTTGCTGTCATCCTTTGCCATTTAGACGAGCGATGATTTATCCCTCCCTAAAGCATACCAGGCTAAAGCGTTGATGATTTTTTTTTAAAGATATGTGAAAAAAAAAATCTGTGTTCTTTTTGCGTGTCACATCTATGACGTTATGAGACACTAAAGGAAAAAATGTTCGTTTGCTTTAAAGAAAAAAAGTTAGAAGTCTTTTTATTAACTTGCGTGTCAAGAAAGAAAAATGTAATTTTGATGCAACAATATCAACTACAGTAAATGAAAAATATATCAATTAAAAGGTGATTAATTCGCCACTCGTATGTTATGAAACCTTTTCTAGCTATAATATATATATACACACACACTTCTATGGTTTTAGAAATCTTTAGATGAAAAAATATGATTGCCATTTACTTAATATAGACACATGTAAAATTATGTCTGAGATATTTATTAACATTTTTATGCTTATCTTTTTAATTTATAAAAGTTGTAATTTATTAAATCATGCTTGAGGCAAAGTGAAAAAATGTTAGAGAAACATTAATTTTCAATTATCATAACAAGGTTATGTGACGAAAGCTAACACTAATAAATAGTTAATTTAAAATTAGTTAGTTAGAAAGATTTAGCTAAATAAATTAGCCTAAATGTTCAAGATATTAAGTCAAAGTTATGGCACTATTAGTCTCGCATAGCTAGACCTACAGACTGACGTTAGAAGGTCTGGGAACCATGGCCACTTTGAATGGCCAATGACCACCCAAGAGGCCTAATGACTGACAGATAAGCAACCGATCATGACTCGCTGTATGCCATCAATAACAGACCAGTGTGTAAAACTCTTGGAGGTATTTTAAATAGTCTATGCTGTAAACTTTAAATGTTTCACATACAGGGATTTTCCTGCATAGAGAAATGTAAGGCGGTCCTTTCTGTCATTCTTCGTCCTGCTTCTGGCTGTCGACAAACTCAAAACGAACCAGTCATGTGCAAGTTCCTTCTGGCGTCCATTAGGGCACAATTGATGATATGTGATTGTCATGTGCATCTTGTCAGTAAAGCCAGTTCTGTGATCAGTAGTAAATCTCCATCATGTTTTTAGATGAAGCAACTTTTAAAACACAGAGACATAGTTAACTGACAAGTTTCTAGGACTGCGAGATAAATCGAAATGAAATCACAATCATGATTAGGCAAAAGCTGCGATAGTCATGCGTGTTGTCAGTGAAGCAAGGTCTGTGATCAGTAGTAAATCTCCATCTGAAGAAGCGAGAGAGAGCTCTGGGTGCTGAAACTCAAATATGCCACACAGAATAGGCTTATTGGAAGTTACCTAGCGGGACTATTTTCAGGTGCTGAGGAATTAACTCTTTGGTCATTTTTGAGCAAGATGCTATACTTGGTCTAATCAGATTCAATGATCTATGCTAAGTTAAAGGGGTACTCCATCCCAGAATGAAAATTGTGTTATTAATCACTTATCCCCATGTGGGTTCCAAACCTGTAAAAGCTTTGTTAGGTCTTCAGAACTACAATTTAAAGATATTTTGGATGAAAACTAGTACAGGCTTGAGACTGTCCCATAGACTGAAAGAAGTAGACAACACTGTATCAAGGTCATTTTTTGCAGTGGAAGTAACCCTTTAAGCTAAAAGTGCTACCGCCAGATCCGAATCCCGGCTGAATGGGTCCGAAAATGGTAAAACTCAGCTCTTTAACTCTAGGGTGGAGTTGGAAAATGAGCCTATTTTCCAAAAATGGTGGAGTATTCTTTAATTTGTGTACAGCCCTAGCGTCCATTAGGGCTTTCCAGTCTAAAAGTGCACATACTTTGAAATATTGGCTTACATTTACTTAATATTTCTTAAGACAGAATGGTCATTTCTTTTCATTTTCCACTGAATTATGCAATCTGGTGAGCATTAGTGGCTTTCAGAGCTCTCTCAGTATGTTTATTCTTCCGTGATCACTGTTATAATTTACTTAATATTTCTTAGTTAAGCTGTTCATATGTTCCTCGGTACGTTCATAACCCACCTTGTCTCTTCCGACAAGGTTCCATTACACTTCCATGTTCCTGTACACAACAAATCCAGAGAAACAACTGTCACCGGCTCCTGCAGCCTTATTCTCAATTTTTTTTTTTTTTTTGATAGGGGCGAGTGATAACATGGGAGGACCAATGCTTCCAGACAAATAAAAAAAAAAAAAAGAATCATTTTTTACAGGAAAAATTAGTCTTGCAAAACTTTCTTTCTACTGACAGTATGTCATTATAAATATGTTTTGTTGTCATGATATTATGAATTATCAGTAAATCTTTGTTGCCGGCCTCCCTCAGGGCCCCTGTTACTTTGTTCCACTATTACCCCTTGTCCAACGCCCCTGACTTTGATGTTTATGGTAAGAGATTATATGCGAGTGCAGAATTATGTATGCATAAACTAAACAAATATTTATGACAAGTGCAGAATTTGTTTATTGTCCAAAAGTTATTTATGGATAAATATAAATATGATGTTCTTGTTGTTTTTTTAGATTTGAGAATAATAAAGATGAAGTTAAATTACTTGGTTATTAAACTTCTCCATCTTTTTTCAGTAAAGCACCTAAAGCTGGTCTGCCAACTGCCAATAAACAGAAGAGAATAAGATGCATCACCACTAGCGCCCTCACACTCACTTTCTCAGAGTTGAGTCTTCTGAGGTAAGTTGAGCTGTTCAGTTTGTTTCAGATTGTATTTATACAATCCAAAAACTACTTTTTATGTAACATTATTGATATCATTTCTGTATTGTTCATACTTCGAGTAAACCACCATTTCGTAGCTTTTTCGGCATCTGCTCACCGAAACAACAGTGTGTGTGGATCTAAATGCTAAAATCTACTTAATTAGTAGGGGTGATTTCGCTAGTATATAAATCAAGAGGACCGACGGTTATAGTTGAACACCGGCCATTGAACTCTATAACCTACCAAACGGTGTCATTAAAATATTTTTTTACAAACATTTTTATCAAAAATTATTTTCATTTTTTAGATAGGATCATAAGATCATAATATATCGGGAGACATGGTTTTTACCACTTAATGAAGTTTTGTAAATGCGTCAGACATGATATTTACCACTTCATTAAATTTTTTCCTTTAATAGAAAACCCTTTATAAAAACAAATTTTGTTTTGTACAAATTTTATCTTAATTTTAATAAATGTTTCATCAACCAATTGCATGTATTTGCAGACAATATAGCAGACAATGATAACCGTGACATGGGCGTAATGGCTTCATTCACTTACTGCACTGTGAACTAGTATATCTCATCATAAATTAAACTCAGGCGTAGGCCAATGCCTCATACATTAGCATTAAATATCTTTGCTGCATCGCTTTCTAGAACGAACGAGGCTTTTTGCGGCTCGCATCAGCAAAAGCATTGCATAGATCCATAGTAGAATCGACCGATATGGGTTTTCTATAGCCGATGCCGATGCTGATGTTTTAGAGGTCAGAGTCAGCCCGATGGTCAGATATAAAGGCCGATTTTAGGGCCCGATATCTTGAAGTTTTCTTTCCCTCATTTGCATGCTCAAATGTCACACTAATAATAAGTGGCTGCACAACATTTCTAAACTTATTATCATTTATTGAGCACTGACTTGAACCCATCTCTGAATCTTTAATTTTGTGCAATTCGTAATGGCATTACAAATAAAAAAAAAATATCCAAAAGTTAACCAAAACAAATCAATAAACTGGACTAAGTATTAAATATATATGTCAATCATTTACATAAAAGTTTGAGCATTATATATATAGCACCTATATATATATATATATATATATATACTCTGCTCACATACTCTGCTAAACTTAAATATACATTTAAAATAAAAGAAATAAAATTTTATAAATAAAAAATCAAATTAAACTGAAAATATCTCTGCCTAATATATATAAAAATAAATAATAGTCTCTCTCTGTCTCATCTTCACTACAGGCAACCCATGCAGTGCCATTTGCTGTACTTGTATAAATGACTTTTTTTCTAAAGTGCCCCTGCTAACTTCAATACCATGCGCTCGAAGTCTGTTCATTATTCCAGATATATACAGGTCAACCAAACCATATAAAAGGTCTGTCACTGGTCAGTTTAAATAGATCCGAGTCCTACCAACACCATCATTCACAGCAGCCAAGGACGTTTTCCTGCCTCATGTGAAGAGGACCTGATCTTCTTCCACAGGCTCCCCTAGTCCCATGGCTACCCCTCCTAAAAAATTAAGTAATCCTTCCCGTTTGTGCCCCCCTTCATACACGGTCCCCCTCCAGCTGTGAAACATCTGGCGTAGAACGAGATCGAGCACAACCTCCAAATACATCTAATAAACTCACAAGGCCAGTAAGGTTCGCCTGCACGACACACCCACTGTCAATGATCTAATGCACTGCACGCCGGATTTTTAAAACAAATAGGCCTACCGGAATGCAAAAATTTAAAATCAACATTTTGCAGTGAACAGATCAAATAAAGTAATGTTCATG